>NC_081552.1:36233510-36319854 GCF_963082655.1 Stomoxys calcitrans
ATCTAAGTACACTTTTAGTATCTAAGTACACTTTTAGTATCTAAGTACACTTTTAGTATCTAAGTACACTTTTAGTACCTAAGTACACTTTTTTCTTGCGAAATGGTGGCTTTAGTACCCTTTTTTAGGAAATTGTCATTTGAATACCCCTTTTTTCGAGAAAGGGTAGTTTTAGTACCGTTTTCCTTTGGAAAAGTTAGTTTTAGTACCCTTTTCCTTAAGACAGGGTAGCTTTAGTGCCCTTTTCTTTGGGAAAGGGTAGTTCTTGTAATCTTTTCCTTGGGAAAAGTTGTTTTAATACCCTTCTTTTTGGGAAAGGGTAGCTTGAGTGCCCTTTTCTTGGGAAAGGGTAGCTTTAGTGCCCCGTTTCTGGGAAAAGGGTAGCTCTATTACCCTTTTTCTTGGGAAAGGGTAGCTTTATTACACTTTTTCTTGGGAAAGGGTAGTTTTATTGCGCGTTTTCTTGGGAAAGGGTAGTTTTATTACGTTTTTTCTTGGGAAGGGGTAGTTTTATTACGCTTTTTCTGAGGATAGGGTAGTTTTAGTACTCTTGGTAAAGGGGGTGTTTTGTATCCGTGTTCTTGAAAAAGTTTAGTTTTTTAGCCTCATTCTTGGTAAATGGTAGTTTAATACCTTTTTTCTTGAAAAATAGTACCTTTTTTCTTAGAGAGAGTAGTTTTTGTACCCTTTTTATACCCACCACCGAAGGATTGGGGTATATTCATTTTGTCATTCCATTTGCAACACATCGAAATATCCATTTCCGACCCTATAAAGTATATATATTCTTGATCAGCGTAAAAATCTAAGACGATCTAGACATGTCCGTCTGTCTGTTGAAATCAGGCTACAGTCTTTAAAAATAGAGATATTGAGCTGAAATTTTGCACAGATTCATTTTTTGTCCATAAGCAGGTTAAGTTCGAAGATGGGCTATATCGGACTATATCTTGATATAGCCCCCATATAGACCGATCCGCCGATTTAGGGTCTTAGGCCCATAAAAGCCACATTTATTATCCGTTTTTATTGAAATTTGAGACAGTGAGTTGTGTTAGGCCCTTCGACATCCTTCGTCAATTTGGCTCAGATCGGTTCAGATTTGGATATAGCTGCCATATAGACCGATCCTCCTGTTTATGGTCTTAGGCCCACAAAAGCCACATTTATTATCCGATTGTGATGAAATTCGGGACAGTGAGTTGCGTTAAGCCCTTCGACATCCTTCGTCAATTTGGTCCAGATCGGTTCAAATTTGGATATAGCTGCCATATAGACCGATCCTCCGATTTAGGGTCTTAGGCCCATAAAAGTCACATTTTATATCCGATTTGGATGAAATTTGGCACACTGAGTTGTGTTAGGCCCTTCAACATTCTTCGTCAATTTGGCCCAGATCGGTCCAGATTTGGATATAGCTGCCATATAGACCGATCCTCCGATTTATGGTCTTAGGCCCATAAAAGCCACATTTATTATCCGATTTTGCTGAAATTTGGGACAGTGATTTGCCTTAGGCTCTTCGACATCTTTCTTCTATTTGGCCCTGATCGGTTCAGATTTGGATATAGCTGCCATATAGACCGATCCTCCGATTTATGGTCTTAGGCCCATAAAAAGCGCATTTATTGTCCGATGTCGCCGAAATTTGGGACAATGACTTGTGTTGGGCCCTTCGATATTTGTCTTTAATTTGGCTCTGATCGGTCCAGATTTGGATATAGCTGCCATATAGACCGATCTCTCGATTGAACAATGACTTGTACTTATAAGCATTTGGTCTAAATCGGATGATATCTATAGAGCTGCTATGGGGCTTAACGCCTTCTTACTTTTCACTGAATTTTGACGAAATGTGGTTCACATATATACCCGAGGTGGTGGGTATCTAAAGTTCGGCCCGGCCGAACTTAACGCTTTCTTACTTGTTCTGTTTTAAAGGGTAGTTTTAGCAACTCTTTTCTTGGGAAATGCTAGTTTTAGTATCCTTTTTCTTGGAAAATGTAGTTTTGGTGCCCTTATTCTCGGGAAAGTGTAGTTTTTATACCCTGTTTCTTGGGAGAAGGTAGTTTTATTATCCCCTTTTCTTTGGTAAGAATTGTTTTATTACCTTGGTGAAAAGGTAGTCATAGTACCCTTTTTTGGAAGGGATACATTCAGCTCCCTTTTACCTTTGGCAAAGGTAGTTTAAGTATCCTTTTTCTCATGCCGCTAACTCGAATTGACTTATTTCAAGAGGTCTTACATTTGGAAAATGAGTTTATATTCTTGTTCTCTCAACTCCAAGAACTTTCGAAATCTTCCGTGTTTGTGCGGATTTCCGCTTGCAGGACTATGTTTAGGTCAAGCAACCGGCAGCAGAAATCGATATCTGGATCCTCCATTTGGACTCCTTGACCTGTGACCCCTCTAGATCTCAGCCATTCGAGTTCGGGATCAAGACACTGGTGCAAGCAGTTTGACGAAACTCTTGTATTGCCATCTGGAAGATGTATTATCTACCAGAGATCAGTCAAACTACTGGCACCAGTATCTCGTTCTCGACTTCAAGTGCTGTCTTAGACATTCGATCCGAAATCTCCTCTATTGAAGTGGAGTTTCCTGACGTGGCTTCGATTATTCTGCGATGGTATGACCTGCTTTTGTCTTATATATACTCATACTTATTCTATTTGACTATGGGTCGGATATGTAGAATTGTCTTAAGTGCCCCAGTGTCCTACTACGCGTGATCCTTACATTCCTGTCAATACCAAGGGAACACGTTATCTAAATCTGTTCTAATATCCTCATGTTGCAGTTCCCCTTTATCTATGGCCACCACAATACCGACTTGTAAAAAAGTATTGGTCTAATCTCGAGCCAGGGGACTATCTCAAAAGTCCAGCACTATTTCGAGCCATAGCCCGCCTATACAGTGATCAACATGAGAGAGTTCAGTTTCGGATCTATGTTCACTCCTAAGTAATGGGTTGCCCAAAAAAGTAATTGCGGATTTTTCATATAGTCGGCGTTGACAAATTTTTTCACAGCTTGTGACTCTGTAATTGCATTCTTTCTTCTGTCAGTTATCAGCTGTTACTTTTAGCTTGCTTTAGAAAAAAAAGTGTAAAAAAAGTATATTTGATTAAAGTTCATTCTAAGTTTTAATAAAAATGCATTTACTTTCTTTTAAAAAATCCGCAATTACTTTTTGGGCAACCCAATAGTTTAACTTGTCGGATATCGTTCTGTTGAGGAAAGAAGGTATTTTGATTTGACCAATCCTCGTTTATCTGTTAAATCGGCAGATTTCAGTCTTTTCTGGGTTAACATTCAGATCACTAGGTCCATCCCAGTCGTCTGCTATCTACAGCCCGTCAAAAGAGATGAAAATATCATCTAGTCTTGCCTTTTAGCTCGTTAGCATTTGAACGCCTAGTAGATAGACAAGTAGAGCGTGCTAAGTTCGGCCGGGCTGAATCTTACATACCCTCCACCATAGATCGAATTTGTCGAGTTCTTCTCCCGGCAAAAAAGGATATAAGAAAAGATTTGCTCTGCTATTAGAGCGATATCAAGATATGGTCCGGTATAAAATTTCAGCCAATTCGAATAAGAATTGCGCCCTTTGAGGGCCCAAGAAGTAAAATAGAGAGATCGATTTATATGGGAGCTGTATCGGGCTATAGACCGATTCAGACCGTAATAAACACGTATGTTGATGGTCACGAGAAATCCGTCGTACAAAATTTCAGGCAAATCGGATAATACTTGCGACCTCTAGAGGCTCAAGAAGTCAAGATCCCAGACCGGTTTATATGGCAGCTAAATCAGGTTATGAACCAACTTGTACTTTATTTGACATAGTCGTTGAAAGTAACAATAAAAACGTCTTGCGAAATTTCAGTCAAATCGGATAGAAATTGCGCCCTCTAGAAGCTCAAGAAGTCAAGCCCCCAGATCTGTTTATATGACCGCTATATCAGGTTATGAACCGATTTGAACCATATTTGGCACAGTTGTTGGATATCATAACAAAACGCGTCGTGCGAAATTTCATTCCAATCGGGTAAGAATTGCGCACTCTAGAGGCTCAAGAAGTCAAGACCCAAGATCAGTTTATATGGCAGCTATATCAGGTTATGGACCGATTGGAACCTTACTTGGCACAGTTGTTGGATATCATAGCAAAACACGTCGTGCGAAATTTCATTCCAATCGGGTAAGAATTGCGCACTCTAGAGGCTCAAGAAGTCAAGACCCAAGATCGGTTTATATGGCAGCTATATCAAAACATGGACCGATATGGCCCATTTACAATACCAACCGACCTACACTAATAAGAAGTATTTTGTGCAAAATTTCAAGCGGCTAGCTTTACTCCTTCGGAAGTTAGCGTGCTTTCGACAGACAGACAGACGGACGGACGGACGGACATGGCTAGATCGCCATAAAATGTCGCGACGATCAAGAATATACATACTTTATGGGGTCTCAGACGAATATTTCGAGTAGTTACAAACAGAATGACGAAATTAGTATACCCCCCATCTTATGGTGGAGGGTATAAAAATGACCCCCAGGGGTCCTTACTTCTTCTGCCTCAAAACCACGTTTAAATCGCGAAACCATTAACAGACACTACAACATTTACTACACTCATACGCTGTCCCAACATACTAAACTGGTCTTTAAAAACTAGAACAAAATCTTGAATTGACTTGGTAACCAAATTTTCGCTTAATTGGCCTCCTATCCTTTTTGACCCAAAAAACCTTCATTGACAGTCGTCCTCTTCTTCTTCCCACAGAATATAAGGGAAATAAAAGTAACAAGGTGACATCTTCTTATTTAAAGATTACCAAGAAGTTCACTAATCCTCTTTTATCCATTGCCTCTATTATCGCTGTAATGGCGTTTATTTCCACTTCCTCCTACCATGCGCAAATAAGAGGGGTGGACGTGGGTGGGTGTGTGTGTGTGTGCACGAGTGATTTGTTGCAATAAAGAAATAATTATAAATCTCAAATAATGTTACCACCGTAAATAAATGTTTACCGTCTTTTTAATGAACTGTTTGCTTTTTGGGAAATTCTCTTGAGCGAAACATTAACAAGTAAAAAGGCGTTAAGTTCGGCCGGGCCGAACTTTGGATACCCACCACCTCGGGTATGTAGGTAAACCACCTTTCATCAAAATTCGGTGAAAATTTCATACCTTATACTCATATACCTCATACCGATCTGAACTATATACGACACGGATGTCGAAGAGCCGAACATAAGTCACTGTGTCAAATTTCAGTGAAATCGGATTATAAATGCGCCTTTTATGGGGCCAAAACCTAAAACTTAGATATCGGTCTATATGGCAGCTATATCCAAATCTGGACCGATCTGTGCGATATTGGAGAAGTATGTCAAGGGGCTCAACTTAACTCACTGTTCCAAATTTCGGGGACATCGGGCAATAAATGAGCATTTTATGGGCCCAAAACCATAAATCAAGAAATCGGTCTATATGGCAGCTATATCCAAATTTGAACCGATCTGGGCCAAATTGAAGATATACGTCAAAGGGCCTAAGACAACTCACTGCCTCAAATTTCAGCGAAATCGGACCATAAATGTGGCTTTTATGGGCCTTACACCATAAATCGGAGGATCGATCTATATGGCAGCTATATCCAAATCTGGACCGATCTGAGCCAAATTAACGAAGGATGTCGATGGGCCTTACACAATTCACTGCCCCGAATTTCATCAAAATCGGATAATAAATGTGGCTTTTGTGGGCCTAAGACCCTAAACCGGAGGATCGGTCTATATGGCAGCTATATCCAAATCTGAACCGATCTGAACCAAATTAAAGAAACATGTCAAAGGGTCTAAGACAACTCACTGTCCCAAATTTCAGCGAAATCGGATAATAAATGTGGCTTTTATGGGCCTTAGACCCTAAATCGGAGGATCGGTCTATAAGGCAGCTATATCCAAATCTGGGCCGATCTGAACCAAATTGACAAAGGATGTCGAAGGGCTTAACGCAACTCACTGTCCCAAATTTCAACAAAATCGGATAATAAATGTGGCTTTTATGGGCCTAAGACCCTAAATCGGCCGATCGGTCTATATGGGGGCTATATCAAGATATAGTCCGATATAGCCCATCTTCGAACTTAACCTGCTTATGGATAAAAAAAGAATCTGTGCAAAATTTCAGCGCAATATCTCTATTTTTAAAGACTGTAGCGTGATTTCAACAGACAGACGGACAGACGGACGGACATGGCTAGATCGTCTTAGATTTTTACGCTGATCAAGAATATATATACTTTATAGGGTCGGAAATGGATATTTCGATGTGTTGCAAACGGAATGACAAAATGAATATACCCCCATCCTTCGGTGGTGGGTATAAAAATAAATATCGTTCTTTGATTTCCGGGGCCATGTTGTTGTGTGTGCGACCCACGACTTGAAGCAAGAGCCTTCATTCTGTCTGGGTTGAAGGCTGCCTTTATGGCCTTTTATGTTCTATTGCTGTTGAAAACGCTGTACTTTCACTTTCGCACAACTGTGGTGGGTCTACAGAATTGGAGAAATTATGGCTAGGCAAGGTGCAATACTTTTGTGTTGTGTTAAATGTGTGTGAGCGAGACGGTACGAGGATTTGCGAAAAAACTGGCAATGAGTAGCACTGGGCCAGAATAATGATAACAACAATGTGTTTTGTTCGCCACAGTTAATGTTTGGCATCTTCGTTTTTAACGAAATGCTTTAATACTCCTTCCCGCTGTAGTGTAAAGTAAACATGCATTTTTTCAGCTATCAATATATCTGCCGGTCTGTCTGTCCATCTTTGGTTATAGGCTTGTCTCTTATGGAGTATCCTGCCTATGTTGGCTGTTTTTGTACGAATTGCCGATTGTCTATTTAAACTGTCTTGCCTCACTTCACTCTCAATCGCACTCGCACACATTCGCAACAAATGCCGCCAAGCAGCCATACTTGCACACCCACCCACGTGCCATGCGATTTGCAATGATTTTGAAATTGAAGCATTGTTTAATGGTTGTTGCCATAGTCTAGAAATCTCACTCGTTAACGGGAGGGTGGAAATAACAACAGAAAAAATCCCCTAAAATAAAAGTACAAATTCAGGCGCACACGTGGAGTGTGGTTAGCTTAGGCTTAATAGTTGACAAGGCCTCGAAAATGAAGGGCAAAAGGAAGGCCTTCCGATGAAATAAAGGAACAAATCAAAAAAGTTAGTTTGGGCCGAATCTTTGATACCAACCACCAAGGATTTCATTTAAAGTTTAATCATAATTAACAATCATAATTAATCAAAAATGGGGCTTCTTAGGGACCACAATTGTGATTTCCAGGGGCTCAATAGGTCAACTCGGGATATAGGTTTACATGGCAGCTATATCAGGCTATAGACCGATTTCGAACGTACACGGCTCGGTTGTAAGAATTTGTAATAGAACACTACTTACAAAATTTCAGCCAAATCGGACAAAAATTTCGGCTTCTAAGGGCTCGAGATGTCCAATCGGGAGATTGATTTATGTGGGAGCTATATCAGGATGTATACCGATTTGGACATTACTTGGCATGATTGCTGTTCCTAACAGAATAGTGTATGCTATATTTTAGACCAATCGGATAATAATTGCAGCTTGTAGTGACTAAAGAAGTCAAGTCGAAAGACCACTTTATATGAGAGCTATATCGAAATCAAAATCGATATGGCCCATTTGCAGTCTCCAACGGCCTACATCAATAAGAAGTATCTGCGCAAAATTCGGAGCGGCTAGATTTACGCGTTCGAACGTTACCGTGATTTTCACACATTGGGCGTAAACATCAGAAACAAGTAAAAGCGTACTTCATTCGGCCGGGACGAATCTAACATACCCTCCACTATGGATCGCATTTGTCAAGTTCTATGAATTACTTTTACAAAAATATATATGAGCTATAACAAGTTCTTGACCGATATGGACCGTACTTGTCATGACGTACAAGTCATAGAAAAATATCACCTCCACAATTTCAGGCAAATTGAATAAAAATTGCGACCTCAAGAGGCTCACAAAGTCAAATTGGTAGATCGGTTTATATGACAGCTATATCAGGATATGAACTAATTTAGACCATACTTAACACAGTTGTTGGAAGTCTTAACGAAACACCTTGCGGAAATTTTCAGCCAAATCGAATAAGAATTGCGCCCTCTAGCAGCTCAAGAAGTCTAATCGGGAGATCTGTTTATCAGTGTTGCCACGCAAGAAAATTTTTTCCCACCAAAATTTAAGAAAAATTCTACCAAACCCGACTAAAACCTACCGAATGTTTTACAAGCCAACTGTTGTTGGAAGTCATACCAAAACGATATATGCAAAATTTCAACAAAATTTGATAACAATTGCGCCCTCTAGTGGGGAGATCGGTTTATATGGCAGCTATATCAGGATATGTACTGATTTAGACCATACTCGATACGATTGTTGGAAGTAATAAAAAAAAAAACAAAGTACTTCACGCAAAATTGCAGACAAATCGGATAAGAATTGCGCCCTCTAGAAGCTCAAGAAGCCTAATCGGGAGATCTGTTTATCAGTGTTGCCACTCAAGAAAATGATTTTCTACCAAAGTTTAAGAAAAATCCTATCAAACCCGACTAAAACCTACCAAATGTTCTATAAACCAACCAGTAAGAGAGTGCTAAGTTCGGCCGGGCCGAATCTTATATACCCTCCACCATTGATCGCATTTGTCAAGTTCTTTTCCCGGCATCTCTTCTTAGGCAAAAAAGGATATAAGAAAAGAGTTGCTCTGCTATTAAAACGGCATCAAGATATGGTCCGGTTCGGACCACAATTAAATTATATGTTGGAGACCTGTATAAAATTTCAGCCAATTCGTATAATAATTGCGCCCATTGGGGCTCACGAAGTAAAATAGAGAGAACGATTTATATGGGATCTGTATCGGTTATAATTATGAACCGATTTCAACCATACTTGGCACAGTTGTTGGGTATCATAACGAAATACTCCGTGCAAAAATTCATTAAAATCGGATAAGAATTGTGCCCTCTAGAGGCTCAAGAAGTCAAGACCCAAGATCGGTTTATATGGCAGCTATATCAGGTTATTGACAGATTTGAACCATACTTGGCACAGTTGTTGGGTATCATAACAAAACACGTCGTGCGAAATTCCATTCCATTCGGATAAGAATTGCGGCCTCTAGAGGCTCAAGAAGTCAAGACCCAAGATCGGTTTATATGGCAGCTATATCAGGTTATGAACCGATTTCAACCATACTTGGCACAGTGGTTGGATATAATAACAAAACACGTCGTGCAAAATTTCATTCTGATCGGATAAGAATTGCGCACTCTAGAGGCTCCAGAAGTCAAAACCCAAGATCGGTTTATATGGCAGCTATATCAGGTTATGGACCGATTTGAACTATACTTGGCTCAGTTGTTGGATATCATAACAAAACACGTCGTGCAAAATTTCATTTCAATCGGATAAGAATTGCGCACTCTAGAGGCTCAAGAAGTCAAGACCCACGATCGGTTTATATGGCAGCTATATCAAAACATGGACCGATATGGCCCATTTACAATACCAACTGACCTACACTAATAAAAAGTATTTGTGCAAAATTTCAGGCGGCTAGCTTTACTCCTTCGGAAGTTAGCGTGCTTTCGACATACAGACGGACGGACATGGCTAGATCGACATAAAATGTCACGACGATCAAGAATATATATACTTTATGGGGTCTCAGACGAATATTTCGAGTAGTTACAAACAGAATGACGAAATTAGTATACCCCCCATCTTATGGTGGAGGGTATAAAAATGCGGAATATGCTTATATACACACACCAGGGAAGAGTTGGCTATTATACCCACCACCGAAGGATGGGGGTATATTCATTTTGTCATTCCGTTTGCAACACATCGAAATATCCATTTCCGACTCTATAAAGTATATATATTCTTGATCAGCGTAAAAATCTAAGACGATCTAGACATGTCCGTCCGTCTGTCTGTTGAAATCACGCTACAGTCTTTAAAAATTGAGATATTGAGCTGAAATTTTCCACAGATTCTTTTTTTGTCCATAAGCAGGTTAAACTCGAAGATGGGCTATATCGGACTATATCTTAATATAGCCCCCATATAGTCCGATCCTCAGATTTAGGGTCTTAGGCCCATAAAAGCCACATTTATTATCCGATTTTGCTGAAATTTGGCACAGTGAGTTGTGTTAGGGCCTTCGACATCCTTCGTCAATTCGGGTCAGATCGGTCCAAATTTGGATATAGCTGCCATATAGACCGTCCCTCCGATTTATGGTCTTAGGCCCATAGAAGCCACATTTATTATCCGATTTTGCTGAAATTTGGGACAGTGAGTTGCGTTGAGCCCTTCGACATCCTTCGTCAATTTGGCCTAGATCGGTCCAAATTTGGATATAGCTGCCATATAGACCGATCTCTCGATTTAAGGTTTTGGGCTCATAAAAAGCGCATTTATTGTCCGATGTCGCCGAAATTTGGGACAATGACTTGTGTTGTGCCCTTCGATATTTGTCTTCAATTTGGCTCAGATCGGTCCAGATTTGGATATAGCTGCCATATAGACCGATCCTCAGATTTAGGGTCTTAGGCCCATAAAAGCCACATTTTATATCCGATTTGGATGAAATTTGGCACAGTGAGTTATGCTAGGCCCTTCGATATTCTTCGTCAATTTGGACCAGATCGGTTCAAATTTGGATATAGCTGCCATATAGACCGATCCTCCGATTTATGGTCTTAGGCCCATAAAAGCCATAGTTATTATCCGATTTTGCTGAAATTTGGGACAATGACTTGTGTTGGGTCCTTCGATATTTGTCTTTGGCTCAGATCGGTCCAGATTTGGATATAGCTGCCATAAAGACCGATCTCTCGGTTGAACAATGACTTGCACTTATAAGCATTTGGTCTAAATCGGATGATGTCTATAGAGCTGCTATGGGGCATAAGGTATGCAGTTTTCACTGGATTTTGACGAAATGTGGTTCACATATATACCCGAGGTGGTGGGTATCCGAACTTAACGCCTTCTTACTTGTTGGCTGAATTTTGGGACAGTGAGTTGGTTTGGCCCTTCGATATTTTTCCTCAATTTGGACCAGATCTGTTTTGATTTGGATATAGCTGCCATATAGACCGAACTCTCGATTTAAGGTCTTGCACCCATGAAAGGCGCATTTATTGTCCGATTTTGCCGAAATTTGCGATAGTGAGTTGTGATGGGCCCTTCGACATTTTTTGCAACTTGGCCAAAACCGGTCCATATTTGGATATAGCTGCCATATAGACCAATATCTGCATCTGATTTCACCGAAATTTGACACTGTGACTTATGTTAGGCTTTTCGACATCCGTGTCGTATATGGTTCAGATCGGTTTATTTTTAGATATAGCTACTAAAAAGATCAATATTTTGTTATATACAATTGAACAGTGACTTGTACTTACGAGTATTTGGTCCAAATCGGAACATACTTCGATATAACTGCTATGGGGCATAAGGTATGCATTTTCACCGGATTTTGACGAAAGAGGGTTTACGTATATACCCGAGGTGGTGTGTATCCAAAGTTCGGCCCTGCTGAATTTAACGCCTTTTTACTTGTTTTTTTTCACGTAACCAACACGCAGGGGATGTCCCCTATATATGCAGATCATTATGTTGGCAATTAGGAGAGTTAAGGGTTGGAGGGGGTGAAAGAGGTAGTAGTTTTTATTAATATTTGTCTTAAATTTCTGAACGTCAATGTCGGTGGGAAAGACACTAGCCGCAAGTCAATTCCACATACGAATGGTTCGGGCAAAAAATGAATTTTCTCGGTAATGCATGGTTCGGTCGACTTGTCAATTATTAATTACTGGATTTCACTGAAATTTGCTAAGATGAGATGAACCCCACAATTTTTGTGTTAAGTATGTTCCAGATCGAATCGTGTTTGGATATAGCTGTCATATATACCGATCTTCCTATTTTGAGTCTTAACCCCATAAAAACCGCAATTATTACCAGATTTCACTGAAATTTGAAACAGTAAATTATATTAGAGCCCCCGATTTCCAACCTGAATATGGTCCATATTGGGCCATATCTTCTTTCTTCTTATATATAAAAATCAATTTGTGTTTGTTTGTCGGTTTGTTTGTTTGTTCCGTATAGACTCAAAAAGGGCTGAACCGATTATCTTGAAATTTTCACAGATTGTGTTGGTAGGTCTGGAAGGCAACATAGGCTATACAATGTTTTGCTATCGGTACCCCAAAAACTACTACCCAAAAATAAAAGTGGACCGATCGGGACAGTATGCGATTCAAATGAAAGGTATTCAGGAGTAGAGTATTCAGGAGTAGAGGTTTAAGTAACTGAGGGGCCGCCCCAGCCCCAAAACACCCTAAAATAGGTTTATTGGACGAGCATGACAATATGGGACTCAAATGAAAGGCATCCGGAGGTAGCTTACGACTATAGTCAGGGAGAAGGAATAGGCCTTATAATTTGTTGATATTGGAAGATGGCGGATCGTTATCCAAAAACAGTACCCAAAATCAAAAGTGGACCTATAAGGACAATATGGATATAAAATGAAAGGTATTGAAGATTAGAATACGAATATGGTATTAACAAGTAAAAGCGTGCTAAGTTCGGCCGGGCCGAATCTTATATACCCTCCACCATGGATCGCATTTGTCGAGTTCTTTTCCCGGCATCTCTTCTTAGGCAAAAAAGGACATAAGAAAAGATTTGCTCTGCTATTAGAGCGATATCAAGATATGGTCCGGTTTGGACCACAATTAAATTATATGTTGGAGACCTGTGTAAAATGTCATCCAAATCGAATAATATTTGCGCCCTTTGGGGGCTCAAGAAGTAAAATAGAGAGATCGATTTATATGGGAGCTGTATCGGCCTATAGACCGATTCAAACCATAATAAACACGTATGTTAATGGTCATGAGAGAATCCGTCGTACACAATTTCAGGCAAATCGGATAATAATTGCGACCTCTAGAGGCTCAAGAAGTCAAGATCCCAGATCGGTTTATATGGCAGCTATATCAGGTTATGAACCGACTTGTACTTTATTTGATATAGTTGTTGAAAGTAACAATAAAAAACGTCTTGCGAAATTTCAGCCAAAACGGATAGAAATTGCGCCCTCTAGAAGCTCAAGAAGTCAAGTCCCCAGATTTGTTTATATGACAGCTATATCAGGTTATAAACCGATTTGAACCATATTTGGCACAGTTGTTGGATATCATAACAAAATACTACGTGCCAAAATTCATTCAAATTGGATAAGAATTGCGCCCTCTAGAGGCTCAAGAAGTCAAGACCCAAGATCGGTTTATATGACAGCTATATCAGGTTATGGACCGATTTGAACCATACTTGGCACAGTTGTTGGATATCGTAACAAAACACGTCGTGCAAAATTTTATTCCAATCGGATAAGAATTGCGCACTCTACAGGCTCAGGAAGTCAAGACCCAAGATCGGTTTATATGGCAGCTATATCAGGTTATAAACCGATTTGAACCATACTTGGCACAGTTGTTGGATATCGTAACAAAACACGTCGTGCAAAATTTCATCCCAATCGGATAAGAATTGCGCACTCTAGAGGCTCAAGAAGTCAAGACCCAAGATCTGTTTATATGGCAGCTATATCAGGTTATAAACCGATTTGAACCATACTTGGCACAGTTGTTGGATATCATAACAAAACAAGTCGTGCAAAATTTCATTCCAAGCGGATAAGAATTGCGCACTCTACAGGCTCAGGAAGTAAAGACCCAAGATCGGTTTATATGGCAGCTATATCAGGTTATAAACCGATTTGAACCATACTTGGCACAGTTGTTGGATATCGTAACAAAACACGTCGTGCAAAATTTCATCCCAATCGGATAAGAATTGCGCACTCTAGAGGCTCAAGAAATCAAGACCCAAGATCTGTTTATATGGCAGCTATATCAGGTTATAAACCGATTTGAACCATACTTGGCACAGTTGTTGGATATCGTAACAAAACACGTCGTGCAAAATTTCATCCCAATCGGATAAGAATTGCGCACTCTAGAGGCTCAAGAAGTCAAGACCCAAGATCGGTTTATATGGCAGCTATATCAAAACATGGACCGATATGGCCCATTTATAATACCAACCGACCTACACCTATTAAAAATTGGTTCAAAGTACCCAAGAAGTCGCCCTAACCCCAAAACTTCTAAAAACAGACAAATTGATCGTCCATATGGGGCTAAAATGAAATGTATTCGGGAGTAGATTACGAATTTGCCATAAAAAATCAGATAGAAGTTTAGGGGGTCATCCCACCCCCCAAAAAACGCCCCAAATGGGCATATGACCCACCATGACTATATAAGACTCGGTTTGTTCGATAGAATCAAAATATATTGGTTTGCCCAAAAAGTAATTGCGGATTTTTCATATAGTCGGCGTTGACAAATTTTTTCACAGCTTGTTACTTTGAGCTTGCTTTAGAAAAAAAGTGTGAAAAAAATATATTTGATTAAAGTTCATTCTAAGTTTTATTAAAAATGCATTTACTTTCTTTTAAAAAATCCGCAATTACTTTTTGGGCAACCCAATATAACATAGGTTATATAATTTTTAAAAACTGGATGGTGGCTGACCCTTATACCAGAAACGTCCCCCAAAGGTGAACTGATGGGCACAATATGAGTATCAAATAAAAGGGCTTAGAGACTAGAAATAGAATATCGTATTAAATTTTGGGTCCAAGTACCCAACGGGCCGTCCCAACCCCAGAACTCCTCATAACAGATATATTTGACGTTCCTATCAATATGGGACTCTAATGAAAAGTATTCGGCAGTAGATACCAAATACGGCATAAGAAATTTGGTCCAAGTAATGGGAGGTCGCCCCACCCCCAAATACCCCCAAGTGGGCATATCAGCCGACCATGACTATATGGGATTCAAATGAAAGATATTTGGGTGTAGATTACGAATATGACATTAAAATTTGCGTTCAAGTCTAGGTGGCGGTTTTTCTCCTAAAAGTACGTCGAATAGGTAAATTTACCCATTATGGCAATATGGGACTCAAATGAAAGGTATTTGAGAGTAGAAAACGAATTTGATATCCAATTTTGGGGGTACGCCCTAAATCAGCCCCCAAAACTGAACTTTATTTCCGACTATAGCATTAAGCCGCTCAAATCAACGGTATTTTGGAGTAAATAACGAATTTGTTATCTATTTTCAGGGCAAAGGGCCGGTGGCCGCCCCATCCCCAAAAACACCCTCCAAACGGTTCGTACTTTCCCACCATGACAGTGTGGGGCTCAAAGTAAAGGGATTTGGGAGTGGACAATAATTTAATTTCCATATTTGAGTCGAAATGTCTCCTCTAAAAAGCACTTCTTATTACCCTAATTTCAAAAATACCAGAGTTGCACTCTAACAGTCACCAGAAAAAAACATGCTTTCTATATTTCGGGACAGGTGACGCCCAAGACCCGCCAAATGGATATATAGACCAATCACGACAATAAAGAGCCATGTCTGTGGGGAGCCACCCCACCGCAAAATACCTCCCTATTATATAAAAGCTATTTGGGGTGGAAATTTATTGATTTTCGGGAAATTTATTTTAATTTTCGGGACAAAGACCCTGGGGTCCACCCCACCGTCAAACACAACTTTTTTACCGCTCATGCCATTTTGGGACTCATATGAAATGTTTGTGAAAGTAGAGTACGAATCTTATATTTACTTTAATGGCCAAGTGACCACCCCCGAAATACCCCCCTAACAGGAAATATTTACCAATACGGTAATATAGGACTCAAAAGAAAGGCATTTGGGAGTAGAGTAAATATTTGCCCAGAAACCGAGCAGGGACAAACTTCTAACACATCAATGAGTACTTTTCAATTCAAGTTGAGTTTATCAAGGATAATGGACCTTTTTTTATAGTCGAATCCGAACGGCGAGCCTACGGTAGTACGAATTCGATATCCACATTCAGGGCGAAGTGTCCCCCCTAGTGATGTTAGAGAGTTAAAGAAGGCGCAGCGAAGCGGGCTCTGTCCAGCTAGTATTATTTATAGTGGCCATATAGATCGATCTGCCGATTCAGCCACATAAAAGCCACATTTATTACTCGATTTCGCTGAAATACAACAGTTGGTTTTATTAGGCCCGTTGATATGCTAAGCTTATATGGTTGAAATCGGACCGTATTTGGGGTCTTAGGCCTATAATAGGAGCATTTATTACCTAATTTAGCTAAAACTTGGAACAGTAAGATGTACTAAGGCCCCCGAAGTCCGACCTCAATATGGTCCATATCACGGCATATATACATATAGCATATAATAAAGGTCCTAAGCCTATAAAAAGCGCATTGGTGTACGAATTTAAGAATGGATGTAAGGTGTACTCCATTCTTAAAATACTTAATTTCAGCCCGATATTCTCATGATATCTGTTTTAGTGGTGTTTTCGGGGGAGAAGTGGTCTCCCAGATACTTGGCCCTGGGAGACCATATTGCCATTGGCTTAAGAGGAGTTTACAGGATGGCCCCAAAATAGGTTATCAAATTCGTTTGAGCCACATATTGGCATGGTCGAAAAATGTTGACCCTTTGGGGGTGTTTTGGGAAAGGGATGATGCCCTAAATACATGGTCCTACATTTTGGATATCAAATTCGTATTATACTCCCAAATACCTTTATTTGAGCCCCATATTGCGATGGTCACTAAAAATTGCTGTTTGTGGAATATTTTGGGAAAGCGGTAGATCCCCAGAAAATTGGTTCCAAAAATGGGTATCAATTCTTGCTCTACCCCCCAATACCTTTCATTGACATGGTTGGTACATATGCCCGATTTAGGGGTGTTTTGGGGTGGGCCCCTAAACACTGAGCCCGGAAAAAATATCATTGCACTTTTCGTTTCAGGGGTGTTTTGGGGGTTGGGTGGTGTTGTGGGCTGGCCCCATAGACACTTTTCCCGAATATTGATATTAGATTTGTGCTTTACTCCCAAAGACCTTTCATTTGAGCCCCATGTGGCTATGGTCGTAAATATGTCCCCTTGGGGGAGGTTTTTGGGGGAGAAGCGGCCCCCCAAATACATGGTCTCATATTTGGATATCAGATTCTAATTCTACACTCAAATACCTTTTATTTAAGCCCCATGAGTGTCATGGTCAGTAAATAAGTCCTGTTTGGGGGGTGTTTTGTGGAAGGGGTGGACCCCCAGAAACGTGGTCCCACATTTGTATAACAGATTCGTATTCTACTCGCAAATACCTTTCATTTGAGTCTCATATTGCCATGGTCGGTAAATATGTCCGATTTAGGGGTGTTTTGGGGGTTGGGGTGGTCGCCCTACCACTTGGTTCGACAAATGGATATCAGGTACGTTTTCTTATCCTAAATACCTTTCATTTGAGTCCCATATTGTCGTGATTGCTCAAAATATATGTTTGGTCGGTTTTAGGGTGGGGCGGCCCCCCTAGGTACCCCATCCGAAATTTGGATACCAAATTTTTATTTTTAGAGTACACACAAAATTTCGCTTAAATCGCACCACCCATCTCCGAGATCTGGCGTTTCTGAAAATTAGGGTAAGGGGGAGGGTCGTTGTATAATTTTTCTAAGGATTTTTATAAGGCCCTCTGCATTGCCTGTGTGTGTCTACCCCTAATTTACTCCTGTTTTCCAGACACACACTGACTAGTCGTACCAATACAAAACAGATTAACTCAACCAAACAAGGATTCAGCAGCCGAACGAACATCATCCCCATGCTCAATCACATCATTCACATTCTCACATTCCACACACACACACACACACATAGTAACCGAAAATTGCGGACCATGGGGTAAAATACCCAGAACTCAGAGTTAAAAACTTTTGCGGGGAAAATTTTGAAACGTTTACAGGATAAAAGTGAGGGAAACAAAAATACCAGTGAGGAGTTACGTAGTATGTATGTTTACCTTTTAGGAAATTGAAGCGCTAGGAAGGAAAGACAGAAGGACGGATGGGCGGACGAAAGGAAGGAGAAACTAAAAGGCAAGAGCCCCCTTTAGAATGGGACTAAATGTTTTAACTGCATTTTTGCTTGTACAAATTTTAGCTTAACAAAGCAATCCAGTCTTGGGAGGCATATGGGTAAAACAGTGGCTCACAGAAAAGGTGCCAAGAAAAAACTAACTGAGAAACTATTAAGCGGGAGGTTAAAAAATTATGAAATGTAGTCATATAAAAAGCATTACATTATTAAAACAAATAAAAGCGTGCTAAGTTCGGCCGGGCCGAATCTCTTCTTAGGCAAAAAAAGATATAAGAAAAGATTTGCTCTGCTATTAGAGCGATATAAAGATATGATCCGGTTTAGACCACAATTAAATTATATGTTGGAGACCTGTATATAATGGCAGCCAATTCGAGTAAGAATTGCGCCCTTTGGGGGCTCAAGAAGTAAAATAGAGAGATTGATTTACATGGGAGCTGTATCGGGCTATAAACAGATTCAGACCATAATAAACACGTATGTTGATGGTCGAGAGAGGATCCATTGTACAAAATTTCAGGCAAATCGAATAATAATTGCGACTTCTAGAGGCTCAAGAAGTCAAGACCCAAGATCGGTTTATATGGCAGCTATATCAGATTATGGATCGTTTTGAACCATACTTGGCACAGTTGTTGGATATCACAACAAAACACGTCGTGCAAAATTTCATGCCAATGGGATAAGAATTGCGCACTCTAGAGGCTCAAGAAGTCAAGACCCAAGATCGGTTTATATGGCAGCTATATCAGATTATGGACCGATTTAAACCATAATTGGCACAGTTGTTGGATATCATAACAAAACATGTCGTGCAAAATTTCATTCCAATCGGATAAGAATTGCGCACTCTAGAGGCTCAAGAAGTCAAGACCCAAGATCGGTTTATATGGCAGCTATATAAGATTATGGACCGATTTAAACCATAATTGGCACAGTTGTTGGATATCATAACAAAACATGTCGTGCAAAATTTCATTCCAATCGGATAAGAATTGCGCACTCTAGAGGCTCAAGAAGTCAAGACCCAAGATCGGTTTATATGGCAGCTATATAAGATTATGGACCGATTTAAACCATAATTGGCACAGTTGTTGGATATCATAACAAAACACGTCGTGCAAAATTTCATCCCAATCGCATAAGAATTGCGCACTCTAGAGACTCAAGAAGTCAAGACCCAAGATCGGTTTATATGCCAGCTATATCAGATTATGGACCGATTTAAACCATAATTGGCACAGTTGTTGGATATCATAACAAAACATGTCGTGCAAAATTTCATTCCAATCGGATAAAAATTGCGCACTCTAGAGACTCAAGAAGTCAAGACCCAAGATCGGTTTATATGGCAGCTATATCAGGTTATAAACCGATTTAAACCATAATTGGCACAGTTGTTGGATATCATAACAAAACACGTCGTGCAAAATTGCATTCCAATCGGATAAAAATTGCCCACTCTAGAGGCTCAAGAAGTCAAGACCCAAGATCGGTTTATATGGCAGCTATATCAAAACATGGACCGATATGGCCCATTTACAATACCAACCGACCTACACTAATAAGAAGTATTTGTGCAAAATTTCAAGCGGCTAGCTTTACTCCTTCGGAAGTTAGCGTGCTTTCGACAGACGGACGGACGGACGGACAGACGGACGGACAGACGGACATGGCTAGATCGACATAAAATGTCGCGACGATCAAGAATATATATACTTTATGGGGTCTCAGACGAATATTTCGAGTAGTTACAAACAGAATGACGAAATTAGTATACCCCCCATCCTATGGTGGGGGGTATAAAAAATTGACTTAACGAATTTCTTTTTGTTGTTGTTATTTTTTTGCTATCATTTGAGCCACTGTCTATGTACTTCAAATTACATGTCTGTTTTCCATGTTCCATACAGCAGGGTTTATTTACGTATTGTAATTTGTATTTACCAAGGAGCTCTGTGCAAAACAAAAAAAAACAAGTAAAAGCGTGCTAAGTTCGGCCGGGCCGAATCTTATATACCCTCCACCATGGATCGCATTTGTCGAGTTCTTTTTCCGGCATCTCTTTTTAGGCAAAAAAAAAAAGATATAAGAAAAGATTTGCTCTGCTATTAAAGCGATATCAAGATATGGTCCGGTTTGGACCACAATTAAATTAAATGTTGGAGACCTGTGTAGAATGTCAGCCAATTCGAGTAAGAATTGCGCCCTTTGGGGGCTCAAGAAGTTAAATAGAGAGATCGATTTATATGGGAGCTTTATCGGGCTATAAACAGATTTAGACCATAATCAACACGTATGTTGATGGTCAAGAGAGGATCCATCGCACAAAATTTCAGGCAAATCGGATAATAATTGCGACTTCTAGAGGCTCAAGAAGTCAAGATCCCAGATCGGTTTAAATGGCAGCTATATCAGGTTATGAACCGATTTAAACCTTATTTGACACAGTGGTTGAAAGAAAAAATAAAAAATAAAAAACGTCATGCAAAATTTCAGCCAAATCAGGTAGGAATTGCGTCCTCTAGAAGCTCAAGAAGTCAAGTCCCCAAATCTGTTTATATGACAGCTATATCAGTTTATGAGCCGATTTGAACCATTTTTGGCACACTTGTTGGATATCATAAAAAAACATGTCGTGCAAAATTTCATTCCAATCTGATAAGAATTGCGCACTTTAGAGGCTTAAGAAGTCAAAACCCAAGATCGGTTTATATGGCAGCTATATCAGATTATGGACCGATTAGGACCATACTTGGCACAGTTGTTGAATATCATAACGAAACACGTCGTGCAAAATTTCATTGTAATCGGATAAGAATTGCGCACTCTAGAGGCTTAAGAAGTCAAGACCCAAGATCGGTTTATATGGCAGCTATATCAGGTTATGGACCGATTAGGACCATACTTGGCACAGTTGTTGAATATCATAACGAAATACTTCGTGCAAAAATTCATTCAAATCGGATAAGAATTGTGCCCTCTAGAGGGTCAAGAAGTCAAGACCCAAGATCGGTTTATATGGCTGCTATATCAGATTATGGACCGATTTGAACCATATTTAGCACAGTTGTTGGATATCATAACAAACCACGTCGTGCCAAAATTCATTCAAATCGGATAAGAATTGGGCACTCTAGAGGCTCAAGAAGTCAAGACCCAAGATCGGTTTATATGGCAGCTATATCAGATTATGAACCGATTTAAACCATACTTGACACAGTTGTTGGACATCACAACAAAAAACGTCGTGCCAAAATTCATTCAAATCGGATAAGAATTGCGCACTCTAGAGGCTCAAGAAGTCAAGACCCAAGATTGGTTTATATGGCAGTTATATCAGATTATGAACCGATTTCAACCATACTTGGCACAGTTGTTGGATATCATAACAAAACACGTCGTGCAAAATTTCATTCCAATCGGATAAAAATTGCGCACTCTAGAGGCTCAAGAAGTCAAGACCCAAGATCGGTTTATATGGCAGCTATATCAAAACATGGGCCGATATGGCCCATTTACAATACCAACCGACCTACACTAATAAGAAGTATTTGTGCTAAATTTCAAGCGGCTAGCTTTACTCCTTCGGAAGTTAGCGTGGTTTCGACAGACAGACGGACGGACGGACGCACAGACGGACGGACAGACGGACATGGCTAGATCGACATAAAATTTCACGACGATCAAGAATATATATACTTTATGGGGTCTCAGACGAATATTTCGAGTAGTTACAAACAGAATGACGAAATTAGTATACCCCCCATCCTATGGTGGAGGGTATAAAAAATTGACTTAACGAATTTCTTTTTGTTGTTGTTATTTTTTTGCTATCATTTGAGCCACTGTCTATGTACTTCAAATTACATGTCTGTTTTCCATGTTCCATACAGCAGGGTTTATTTACGTATTGTAATTTGTATTTACCAAGGAGCTCTGTGCAAAACAAAAAAAAAACGGAAAATGTGGTGAAACATGCAGACCTAAAGTTTATCGAACATTGCTCTTCATCAGTATGAAGTTTTTTTTTTTTTCGTTTGTATATTGCCGGCGAGACGGTCTGATTATCGGTTTGTTGCATACAATGGTCTGTTACAACCTTTGCCTGCTACATCAGTAGGAATATTTATTCTAATTAAAATTTCTGTTGTTGGCAGTCTATGGCAAAAAAAAAAAAATGCTAACCGCTTGGTTAGTGAGAAACATGAAAGATATTACGTTAGAAAATATAAGCCACATTTACATTATAGCCAAGTGTTTGAAGGAAAATGTTTATCATTTATGCAGTTTGAAGTTTTAAACGAGTAGGTGTAATCAAGCAACAGCTAGGAATGTGAATAACAGCCGCTACTTACCATCATTTAGATGTGGCAAGTTGAAAAGTTATAATGCACAGACTTGATTTAATGAAGGTTCATTTGAAGGAAGCACAAGTTAACAGTAAGAATCGATGAAAATTTTATGCTACAAAGGTAGCAAATATGAAATAAAAACAAATCGGGTAGTACATGTGCCCTTTAGAGCGTGGCGAAAGAAGCCAAATCGGTGGATGGACGAAAAAATGTATATAAAGTTGAGACCACCAGCTCATTATGTCAACTTTTGAAAGCTGTGGCGTGATTGCATCTAATGGACGGACAGACACACCAACAATGTTCCATCCCCTAAGAGTATGAAAATGTTACTCATTAGGGAAATTTACCTATTCTTTGGGAATAGACGACCTATCCGTTGGTGAAAGACCACCTATCCGAAAAGGCAATGAAATCCTATTGCTTAAGAATAGACCACCTAACCTCTAGGGATAGACCACAACCTGTCCCTAAGATATAGACTAGCTATCACTCAGGGATAGCCCACATAATCCTGGGGGATAATCCATCATATCCCTCAGGAAAAGACTACAAATCACTAAGAAACCTATCCCTAAGGGAGAGACCACCTATCCCTTAGGGATAGACCCCAATCAATTAGGGATAGACCACCTTTCCCTTAGGGATAGACCACCTTTCCCTTAGGGATAGACTACCTATCCCTTAGGGATAAACTACCTATCCCTTAGGGATAGACTACCTATCCCTTAGGGATAGACTACCTAACCCTTAGGGATAGACTACCTATCACTTAGGGATAGACTACCTAACCCTTAGGGATAGACTACCTATCCCTTAGGGATAGACCACCTTTCCCTTAAGAAAAGACCACCTATCCCTTAGGGATAGACTACCTATCCCTTAGGGATAGACTACCTATCCCTTAGGGATAGACTACCTATCCCTTAGGGATAGACCACCTTTCCCTTAAGAAAAGACCACCTATCCCTTAGGATGGACCACCTATCCCTTAGGGATAGACCACCTTTCCCTTAGGGATAGACTACCTATCCCTTAGGGACAGACTACCTATCCCTTAGGGATAGACTACCTATCCCTTAGGGATAGACTACCTATCCCTTAGGGATAGACCACCTTTCCCTTAGGGATAGACTACCTATCCCTTAGGGATAGACCACCTTTCCCTTAAGAAAAGACCACCTATCCCTTAGGATGGACCACCTATCCCTTAGGGATAGACCACCTTTCCCTTAGGGATAGACTACCTATCCCTTAGGGACAGACTACCTATCCCTTAGGGATAGACTACCTATCCCTTAGGGATAGACCACCTATCCCTTAGGGATAGACAACCTATACCTTAGGGATAGACCACCTATCCCTTAGGATGGACCACCTATCCCTTAGGGATAGACCACCTATCCCTTAGGGATAGACAACCTATACCTTAGGGAAAGACCACCTATCCCTTAGGGATAGACCACCTATCCCTTAGGGATAGACAACCTATACCTTAGGGATAGACCACCTATCCCTTAGGATGGACCACCTATCCCTTAGGGATAGACCACCTATCCCTTAGGGATAGACAACCTATACCTTAGGGATAGACCACCTATCCCTTAGGGATAGACCACCTATCCCTTAGGAATAGACCACCTCCTCTCGAGCCTCTAGAGTGCGCAGTTCTTATCCGATTGGAATGAAATTTTGCAAGAAGTATTTTGTTATAATATTCACCAACTGGGCCAAGTATGGTTCAAATCGGTCATATAAACCGATCGTGGGTTTTGACTTCTTGAGCCTCTAGAGAGCGCAATTCTTATCCGATTTGAATGAATTTTTGCACGAAGTATTTTGTTATGATATCCAACAACTGTACTAAGTATGGTTCAAATCGGTCCATAACCTGATATAGCTGCCATATAAACCGATCTGGGGTCTTGACTTCTTGAGCCTCTATAGGTCGCAATTATTATCCGATTTGCCTGAAATTTTGTACGACGGATCCTCTCATGACCATCAACATACGTGTCTATTATGGTCTGAGTCGGTCTACAGCCCGAAACAGCTCTCATATAAATCGATCGCTCTACTTTACTTCTTGAGCCCCCAAAGGGCGCAATTCTTATTCGAATTGGCTGACATTTTACACAGGTCTCCAGCATATAATTTAATTGTGGTTCAAACCGGACCATATCTTGATATCGCTCTAATAGCAGAGCAAATCTTTTCTTATGTCCTTTTTTGCCTAAGAAGAGATGCCGGGAAAAGAACTCGACAAATGCGATCCATGGTGGAGGGTATATAAGATTCGGCCCGGCCGAATTTAGCACGCTTTTACTTGTTTTTTTTTTTATACCCACCACCGAAGGATGGGGGTATATTCATTTTGTCATTCCGTTTGCAACACCTCGAAATATCCATTTCCGACCCTATAAAGTATATATATTCTTGATCAGCGTAAAAATCTAAGACGATCTAGACATGTCCGTCCGTCTGTCGGTTGAAATCACGCTACAGTCTTTAAAAATAGAGATATTGAGCTGAAATGTGGCACAGATTCTTTTTTTGTCCATAAGCAGGTTCAGTTCGAAGATGGGATATATCGGACTATATCTTGATATAACCGATGCGCCGATTTAGGGTCTTAGGCCCATAAAAGCCACATTTATTGTCCGATTTTGCTGAAATTTGGGACAGTGAGTTGTGTTAGGCCCTTCGATATCCTTCGTCAATTTGGCTCAGATCGGTCCAAATTTGGATATAGCTGCCATACAGACCGATTTCTTGATTTAAGGTCTTAGGCCCATAAAGGCCACATTTATTATCCGATTTTGCTGAAATTTGGGACAGTGAGTTGCGTTGGGCCCTTCGACATCCTTCGTCAATTTGGCCCAGATCGGTCCAGATTTGGATATAGCTGCTATATAGACCGATCCTCCGATTTAGGGTCTTAGGCCCATAAAAGCCACATTCATTATCCGATATTGCTGAAATTTGAGACACTGAGTTGTGTTAGGCCCTTCGACATCCTCCGTCAATTTGGCCCAGATTGGTCCAAATTTGGATATAGCTGCCATATAGACCGATCCGCCGATGTAGGGTCTTAGGCCCATAAAAGCCACATTTATTATCCGATTTTGCTGAAATTTGGGGCAGTGAGTTGTGTTAGACCCTTCGACATTTATCGTCAATTTGGCCCAGATCGGTCCAAATTTGGATATAGCTGCCATATAGACCGATCCTCCGATTTAGGGTCTTGAGACCATAAAAGCCACATTTATTATCCGATTTTGCTAAAATATGGGACAGTACGTTACGTTGGGCCTTTCGACATCCTCCGACATTTTGGCCCAGATCGGTCCAGATTTGGATATAGCTGCTATATAGACCGATCGTCCCATTTAGGGTCTTAGGCCCATAAAAGCCACATTCATTATCCGATATTGCTGAAATTTGGGACAGTGAGTTGCGTTAGACCCTTCGAAATCCTTCGTCAATTTGGCCCAGATCGGTCCAAATGTGGATATAGCTGCCATATAGACCGATCCTCCGATTTAGGGTTTTAAGACCATAAAAGCCACATTTATTATCCGATTTTGCTGAAATTTGCGACAGTGAGTTGCGTTGGGCCCTTCGATAGCCTTCTTCAATTTGGCTCAGATCGGTTCAGATTTGGATATAGCTGCCATATAGACAGATCCTCCGGTTAAGGGTCTTATACCCACAAAAGCTACATTTATTATCCGATTTTGATGAAATTTGGCACAGTGAGTTGTGTTAGGCCCTTCGATAGCCTTCTTCAATTTGGCTCAGATCGGTTCAGATTTGGATATAGCTGCCATATAGACAGATCCTCCGGTTAAGGGTCTTATACCCACAAAAGCTACATTTATTATCCGATTTTGATGAAATTCGGGACAGTGAATTGTGTAAGGCCCATCGACATCCTTCGTTAATTTTGCTCAAATCGGTCCAGATTTGGATATAGCTGCCATATAGATCGATCCTCCGGTTTAGGGTCTTAGGCCCATAAAAGCCACATTTATTATCCGATTTTGCTGAAATTTGCGACAGTGAGTTGCGTTGGGCCCTTCGACATCCTTCGTCAATTTGGCTCAGATCGGTCCAAATTTGGATATAGCTGCCATATAGACCGATTCTCAGATTTAGAGTCTTAGGCTCACAAAAGCCACATTTATTATCCGATTTTGCTGAAATTTGTGACAGTGAGTTGTCTTAGGCCCTTCGACTTCCTTCGTTAAGTTGACCCAAATCGGTTCAGATTTGGATATAGCTGCCATATAGACCAATCCTCCGGTTAAGGGTCTTAGGCCCATAAAAGCCACATTTATTATCCGATTTTGCTGAAATTTGGCACAGTGAATTGTGTAAGGCCCTTCGACTTCCTTCGTTAAATTGGTCTAGATCGGTTCAGATTTGGATATAGTTGCCATATTGACCGATCCTCCGATTTAGGGTCTAAGGCCCATAAAAGCCACATTTATTATCCGATTTTGCTGAAATTTGGGACAGTGAGTTGCGTTGAGCCCTTCGACATTCTTCGTCAATTTGGTCCAGATCGGTCTAAATTTCGATATAGCTGGCATATAGACCGATCCTCCGATTTAGGGTCTAAGGCCCATAAAAGCCACATTTATTATCCGATTTCGCTGAAATTTGGGACTGTGAGTTGTGTTAGGCCCTTTAACATATTTCTTCAATTTGGTCCAGATCGGTTCAGATTTAGTCAAGCTGCCATATAGACCGATTCTTGATCTATGGTTTTGGGCCCATAAAATGCTCATTTATTGTCTGATGTCGCCGAAATTTGGAACAGTGAGTTTAATTAAGCCCCTTGACATACTTCTGCAATATCACACAGATCGGTCCAGATTTGGATATAGCTGCCATATAGACCGATATCTAGGTTTTAGGTTTTGGGGCCATAAAAGACGCATTTATTGTCGGATGTCGCTGAAATTTGAGACAGTGAGTTAAGTTAGGCTCTTCGACGTCCTTCTTCAATTTTGTCCAGATCGGTCGAGATTTGAATATAGCTGCCATATAGACCGATCTCTCGATTTAAGGTTTTGGGCCCATAAAAGAGGCATTTAATGTCCGATTTCGCCGAAATTTGGGACAGTGCTTTAAGTTTGGCTCTTCGACATTTCGGCCCGCCTTTTAACTTGTTTTATTTTTCTTCATTTTGAAAACACAAACTTAGTTTTTTTTTAATTTTTTTATAATTTTTATGACCTATTAAGTGACACCTTTTGTTTGTGTTTGTTTTTGCTCTTTTATGTGGCAGCCAATTTTGTTGAATGAGATGTCCCACAGCTTTTCTAGTAATTTGTTTTTATGAAGCCTAATAGACACTCTTAAATCTTGAAAATATAAATTCTGCTTTTCTGGGCTGTTGTAGAAGCTCTGCCGCTGCTCTGCCGCTGCTCTGCCATTAAATAGGACGATAGGTTGTTCCTTTTGGACAGCATTCTAAAACATTTGGACATCTTTATGAAATTTGCAAAAGTTTCATGATTACACATACATTAAATTTTTGTATTTTTTCTCTCTGGTGTTGTTGGTGTTTGAAGTCATTAACTTCTGGCGCAGCCTTTTTATGAGGGTGACCGTGTGTGGATGAGTGAGTGAGTTGCTATGCTGTCCTATGTCTGTGTGCAGTATTGTCATATTTTTATAGTCATATATATTTTCAGTTCGCTTTCTGCACAAATCCAGCCATTAAATCCTGCCGAATCCTTTTTATGGCTGTTTATATTTTAGGGTCCGTTAAAATTGGGGTTTAATGGCGTTTTTGTTTTTTTTGTTTTCTTTCTAGGAATTGTTGTTGTCTGCTGTAAGGCCATGATTTGTTAACTGAACTGCGCCAAAAGCAATGTCATAGAAATTTAATGACGCACAAAACTAAAAACACTTTTCAAACAAAATGTGTGTGTGTGTGTGTTTGTGTGTGTGTGGAAGTCAGTCAGCCTGCAAGCCAGTTAAATACCCTCTCTTTTGACTTGTAGCCTCTTTATTTGGAAAATGGGCCATAATAGACAACATTCTCAAATGTTTTTGTTTGCTTTCATTAGAGAATTGTAGATTTGCTATGCTAACAAATCTTTGAAGAAGAAAGTTTTTCCACTTTGTTAAACTCTAATTTCATTGGTCTGATAGATAGCAAATATTATTCGATTACCTCAATAAATGTTTATTTGATTTTTAAAAATTCAGCGTCCTTCTCTGCAAATTTTCACATTTTCCAAACCAGGAAATGTTAATTATAAGCTAAAAAAAATGAAAAACCACTATGTACACATGTAGCAACTTGAGCCTTGAGTGGCCATCAAGGACATCAAGCCAAAGCACACACTCGGAGAAGACACGTCATTAAATGGCAAAACCACACTCTGAGTTTTTTTTGTCAACGCCTTTTGTGAACTTTAGCTCATTAGAACTAACTTTTGAATGCAAAAAGTACAAAAATTTAGAGCTTATAAAAGAACCACAAAAATTCTCTTTTTGTCAATTATTTTATTTTTTTGTTTTATTCCCCAAGCAGGACTTGAGCCTGAAAAGGAAAGGCTTAGTCCCAAATGCTAAATACTTGCACAACAAAGAGTAGTTGGAATCTTAGACATTCAAAGGAATTTTTAAGTGAACATCAGACCCCCCGAAATAAAATACAACGACAGGAACAAGTTTTGTGTTTTTTTTTTGCCTATTTTCTTAACAGTTGGGCAGGCAAGGCAGCCCAGGCAGGCCTTAAGTGTAATTTGTAGAGTATTATGAAAGAAAAAGAGTTTCGTTCTATGTATTCGTTTTGGGGCTGTGATAAGAGGCTTAACATTTGCTTTTGCTGTTTCGTTTTTTACCTCCTCACATTTTGCCCTTTTCTCCATTTCTTCCCCTTTCAAAAGTGTCTTTCTTATGGAAAAAACAGCATAAATGAGGATTTTGCCAAAGCAAAAGATTAGCGTTGGCATATACTCTGGGGGAGGGTAGCATATACAGAGAGATACAGAGCATTCTACAAAAATATGGCAACTCCTGAAGGGTTTAAATAACATTCCAGCTTTAATTAGGCAGTATAAGTATTTATAATTACAATACGGCCGTCGTTGATAAGATGCTTAAAAGAAACCTTAGCCCTCTACGACTAAGGCTGAGGCAGTCTCTATAAATTGCAAATTCCCAAAATGTTAATAAAATGTTGTGGGACCGTCATATGTTAGTTGGATTAAACACTGCATCAGGGAGCAAAGCTCATTATATACAGATGCAATAAAAGTTTGATGATAAATGTAATTGATATGATTTAGTTTTTAACAAATGTCTGGAAAGCTGTTACAAAAATATTTTCAACGAAGCGTAGGGAAAATAGGCATTGCAACTAAAAAGTTGAAAAAAAAGAAAAAACAAGTAAAAGCGTGCTAAGTTCGGCCAAGCCGAATCTTACATACCCTCCACCATAGATCGCATTTGTCGAGATTTTTTTCCCGGCATCTCTCCTTAGACAAAAAAGGATATAAGAAAAGATTTGCTCTGCTATTAGAGCGATATCAAGAAAGGGTCCGGTTTGGACCGCAATTAAATTACATGTTGGAGAACTGTGTAAAATGTCAGCCAATTCGAATAAGAATTGCGCACTCTAGAGTCTCAAGAAGTCAAGAACCAAGAAAGGTTTATATGACATCTATATCAGGTTATAAACCGATTTGAACCATACTTGGCACAGTTGTTGGATATCATAACAAAACACGTCGTGCAGAATTTCATTCCAATCGGATAAGAATTGCGCACTCTAGAGGCTCAAGAAGTCAAGACCCAAGATCGGTTTATATGGCAGCTATATCAGGTTATGGACCGATTTGAACCATACTTGGCACAGTTGTTGGATATCATAACAAAATACATCGTGCAAAATTTCATTCCAATCGGATAAGAATTGCGCACTCCAGAGGCTCAAGAAGTCAAGAACCAAGAATGGTTTATATGACTGCTATATCAGGTTATGGACCGATTTGAACCATACTTGGCACAGTTGTTGGATATCATAACAAAATACGTCGTCCAAAATTTCATTTCAATCGGATAAGAATTGCGCACTCTAGAGGCTCAAGAAGTCAAGACCCAAGATCGGTTTATATGACAGCTATATCAGGTTATAAACCGATTTTAACCATACTTAGCACAGTTGTTGGATATCATAATAAAACACGTCGTGAAAAATTTCATTCCAATCGGATAAGAATTGCGCACTCTAGAGGCTCAAGAAGTCAAGACCCAAGATCGGTTTATATAGCAGCTATATCAGGTTATAAACCGATTTTAACCATACTTAGCACAGTTGTTGGATATCATAATAAAACACGTCGTGAAAAATTTCATTCCAATCGGATAAGAATTGCGCACTCTAGAGGCTCAAGAAGTCAAGACCCAAGATCGGTTTATATGACATCTATATCAGGTTATAAACCGATTTGAACCATACTTGGCACAGTTCTTGGATATCATAACAAAACACGTCGTGCAAAACTTCATTCCAATCGGATAAGAATTGCGCACTCTAGAGGCTCAAGAAGTCAAGACCCAAGATCGGTTTATATGACAGCTATATCAGGTTATAAACCGATTTGAACCATGCTTGACACAGTTGTTGGATATCATAATAAAACAAGTCGTGCAAAATTTCATTCCAATCGGATAAGAATTGCGCACTCTAGAGGCTCAAGAAGTCAAGACCCAAGATCGGTTTATATGGCAGCTATATCAGGTTATGGACCGATTTGAACCATGCTTGGCACAGTTGTTGGATATCATAATAAAGCACGTCGTGCAAAATTTCATTCCAATCGGATAAGAATTGCGCACTCTAGAGGCTCAAGAAGTCAAGACCCAAGATCGGTTTATATGGCAGCTATATCAGGTTATGGACCGATTTGAACCATGTTTGGCACAGTTGTTGGATATCATAACAAAACACGTTATGCAAAATTACAATCCAATCGGATAACAATTGCGCACTCTAGAGGCTCAAGAAGTCAAGACCCAAGATCGGTTTATATGGCAGCTATATCAAAACATGGACCGATTTGGGCCAAGTTGCATAAACATGTCGAAAAGCCTAACACAAAGCACTGTCCCAATTTTCGGCGAAATCGGATAATAAATGCCTCTTTTATGGCCCTAAACCTTAAATCAAGAGATCGGTCTGTATGGCAACTATATCCAAATCTGGACCGATCTGTTCGATATTGCAGAAGTATTGCAAGGGGCTTAACTTAACTCACCGTTCCAAATTTCGGCGATATCAGACAATAAATGAGCATTTTATGGGCCCAAAACCATAAATCAAGAAATCGGTCTATATGGCAGCTATATCTAAATCTGAACCGATCTGGACCAAATTGAAGAAATATGTCACAGGGCCTAACACAACTCACAGTCCAAATTTTCATCAAAATCGGATAATGAATGTGGCTTTTATGGGCCTTACACCATAAATCGGAGGATCGATCTATATGGCAGCTATATCCAAATCTGGACCGATTTAAGCCAAATTAACGAAGGATATCGATGGGCCTAACACAACTCACTATCCCAAATTTCAGCAAAGTCGGATAATGAATGTGGCTTTTATGGGCCTTACACCATAAATCGGAGGATCGATCTATATGGCAGCTATATCCAAATCTGGACCGATTTGAGCCAAATTAACGAAGAATGTCGATGGGCCTTACACAATTCACTGTTCCGAATTTCATCAAAATCGGATAATAAATGTGGCTTTTGTGGGCTTAAGACCCTTAACCGGAGGATCGGTCTATATGGCAGCTATATCCAAATCTGAACCGATCTGGGCCAATTATACGTAGGATGTCGAAGGGCCTAGCACAACTCACTACCCCAAATTTCAACAAAATTGGATAATAAATGTGGCTGTTATGAGCCTAAGACCCTAAATCGGGAGATCGGTCTATATGGGGGCTATATCAAGATATAGTCCATCTTCGAACTTAACCTGCTTATGGACAAAAAAAAAGAATCTGTGCAATAATTCAGCTCTATATCTCTATTTTTAAAGACTGTAGCGTGATTTCAACAGACAGACGGACAGACGGACATAAGCAGGTTAAGTTCGAAGATGGGCTATATCGGACTATATCTTGATATAGCCCCCATATAGACCGATCCGCCTATTTAGGGTCTTAGGCCAATAAAGGCCACATTTATTATCCGATTTTGCTGAAATTTGGGACAGTGAGTTATGTAAGGCCCCTCGACATCCTTCGTCAATTTGGCCCAGATCGGTTCAGATTTGGATATAGCTGCCATATAGACCGATCCGCCGATTTAGGGTCTTAGACCAATAAAGGCCACATTTATTATCCGATTTTGCTGAAATTTGGGACAGTGAGTTATGTAAGGCCCCTCGACATCCTTCGTCAATTTGGCCCAGATCGGCTCAGATTTGGATATAGCTGCCATATAGACCGATCCTCCGATTTAGGGTCTAAGGCCCATAAAAGCCACATTTATTATCCGTTTTCGCTGAAATTTGGGACAGTGAGTTGTGTTAGGCCCTTCGACATATTTCTTCAATTTGGTCCATATCGGTTTGGATTTGTATATAGCTGCCATATGGACCGATCCTCCGATTTAGGGTCTAAGGCCCATAAAAGCCACATTTATTATCCGATTTCGCTGAAATTTGGGACAGTGAGTTGTGTTAGGCCCTTCGACATCCTTCGTCAATTTGGCTCAGATCGGTTCAGATTTGGATATAGCTGACATATAGATCGATCCTCCGGTTTAGGGTCTTAGGCCCATAAAAGCCACATTTATTATCCGATTTTGCTGAAATTTGGAACAGTGAGTTGTGTTAGGCCCTTCGACATATTTCTTCAATTTGGTCCATATCGGTTCAGATTTGGATATAGCTGGCTTATGGACCGATTTTCTTGATTTAATCCGATGTCGCCGAAATTTGGGACAGTGTGTTAAGTTAAGCTCCTTGACATACTTCTGCAATATCGCACAGATCGGTCCACACTTGCTGCCATATAGACCGATATCTAGGTTTTAGGTTTTGGGGCCATTAAAGACGCATTTATTGCCCGATGTCGCTGAAATTTGAGACAGTGAGTTTGGTTAGGCTCTTCGACGTCCTTCTTAAATTTGGCCAGATCGGTCCAGATTTCGATATAGCTGCCATATATACCGATATTTAGGTTTTAGGTTTTGGGGCCATAAAAGACGCATTTATTGTCCGATGTCGTTGAAATTTGAGACAGTGAGTTTGGCTAGGCTCTTCGACGTCCTTCTTCAATTTGGTCTAGATCGGTCCAGATTTGAATATAGCTGCCTATAGACCGATCTCTCGATTTAAGGTTTTGGACCCATAAAACAGCCATTTATTGTCCGATTTCGCCAAAATTTAGGACAGTGCTTTGTGTTGGGCTCTTCGACATTTTTTATGCAACTTGGCCCAAATCGGTCCAGATTTGGATACAGCTGCCATGTAGACCGATATCTCGATTTAAAGTCTTGGCCCCATAAAAGGCGCATTTATAATCCGATTTCACTGAAATTTGACACAGAGCCTTATATTAGGCTTTTCGGCATCCGTGTCCTATATAGTTCAGATCGGTTTATTTTTAGATATAGCTAGAGTACTTATTAGTATTTGGTCCAAATTGGAACATATTTTGATGAAACTGATATGGGACATAAGGTATGAATTTTTTCACCGAATTTTGACGAAAGGTGGTTTACATATATACCCGAGTGGGTGGGTATCCAAAGTTCGGCACGGCCGAACTTAACGCCTTTTTACTTGTTTTTGATAAATATTGTTTTTCAGAAAAACCTTCTGTTTGTCATTGCTGAATTAGATACTCTACCACCATTTTACCATTTTATGAAATTTCCTTGGAGATAAAGACTGCATAGCCCTTAGCTTCATGCTTCGGCTCCTTTGTATGGATCTTAGTGCATTTAATTGAAATGGAGTTTCCCATAGTTTCTCTAAATAATCCCATCTTAACGGAATAATTTTACTTTACGTTTTTTCTATTGATTTTTGTATTAGAGATTTCCCATGCCTCCTTGCTTAAGGGTTTCTACACAATAAAGATGTTTGTTTCATTTTCAAACCTTAGAAAGCTTTCAATTTGGTTTGGAAAATAGCCTTACCATTTTTCTTAGAGTAAATAATTTTTTTGTTTTTAGGGTATAGGCTAAAATCCTCAATTCCGGCTACTAGGATTGTTTGCTCTATGGTTAATCTTCCCTTGGGATAGTTGTTGCATTCGTTTTCTATGGCAGCAGCATAAGCTCTTAATCTCCATATATATTAGCGTTTAGAAAGCCATTCTCAATTTCTTGGAGGAAAATCCTGAAGTTAATTTGAAAATTAAGTTTAAATTTCCTTAGACGCTTAAGGAATATTTAAAATTGTTTACCTTTTTAAGTTCTGGGAAATTTACCCTATTCATGCAATCTTTTGTGGAAGCATCGTAACAAGAGGAAATATGCCATTCTGCTGCTGCTGCTGCTCTGAGTCCTTATAATTCATTCATTCATTCAAATGTTTACAGTAAAAATCACAAAATCTCGTTATTAGAAGCTTAGCTAGTAGACAAAATGTGCTTACAGGTCTTTCCGGGATTACCCACAGAATAGGGCTTTCGCTTTTGATGACGTGCTAGTGTAACGGAGTGTGTGTATGTGTCTGTGGAAAGGCTAAAATATTAATCAGAATATTTTCCAATTCCATGAGCCATTTGCAAAATTGAGTATTATGGAGAAATTGTATTTGGCTTTCTTGTGTGCGTGTTGTGTTACAGCAACCTGGTTGGTATACCTATTCCAAATTATGTTGCCGATCCCTGCAAGGGAATTTTTGATTGAAAAAGGTTTTTTATACCCTCCACCATAAGATGGGGGGTATACTAATTTTGTCATTCTGATTGTAACTACTCGAAATATTCTTCTGAGACCCCATAAAGTATATATATTCTTGACCGTCGCGACATTTTATGTCGATCTAGCCATGTCCGTCCGTCTGTCCGTCTGTCCGTCCGTCCGTCCGTCCGTCTGTCTATCGAAAGCACGCTAACTTCCGAAGGAGTAAATCTAGCCGCTTGAAATTTTGCACAAATACTTCTTATTAGTGTAGGTCGGTTGGTATTGTAAATGGGCCATATCGGTCCATGTTTTGATATAGCTGCCATATAAACCGATCTTGGGTCTTGACTTCTTGAGCCTCTAGAGTGCGCAATTCGTATCCGATTGGGATGAAATTTTGCACGACGTGTTTTGTTATGATATGCAACAACTGTGCCAAGTATGGTTTAAATCGGTTCATAACCTGATATAGCTGCCATATAAACCCATCTTGGGTCTTGACTTCTTCAGCCTCTAGAGGGCGCAATTCTTATCCGATTGGAATGAAATTTTGCACGACGTGTTTTGTTATGATATCCAATAACTGTGCCAAATATGGTTCAAATCGGTTCATAACTTGATATAGCTGCCATATAAACCGATCTTGGGTCTTGACTTCTTCAGCCTCTAGAGGGCGCAATTCTTATCCGATTTGGCTGAAATTTTGCAAGACGTTTTTTATTGTTACTTTCAACAACTATGTCAAATGAGGTACAAGTCGGTTCATAACCAGATATAGCTGCCGTATAAACCGATCTGGGATCTTGACTTCTTGAGCCTCTAGAGGGCGCAATTCTTATCCAATTTGAATGAATTTTGGCACGTAGTATTTTGTTATGATATCCCACAACTGTGCCAAATATGGTTCAAATCGGTTCATAACCTGATATAGCTGTCATATAAACCGATCTGGGATATTGACTTCTTGAGCCTCTAGAGGTCGCAATTATTATCCGATTTGCGTGAAATTTGGTACGACGGATTCTCTCATGGCCATTAACATACGTGCTTATTATGGTCTGAATCGGTCTATAGCCCGATACAGCTCCCATATAAATCGATCTCTCTATTTTACTCCTTGAGCCCCCAAAGGGCGCAATTCTTATTCGAATTGGCTAACATTTTACACAGGTCTCCAATATATAATTTAATGGTGATCGAAACTAGACCATATCTTGATATCGCTCTAATAGCAGAGCAAATCTATTCTTATATCCTTTTTCCTTAGGGATAGACCACCTATCCCTTAGGGATAGACCACCTATACCTTAGGGATAGACCACCTATCCCTTAGGGATAGACCACCTATCGCTTAGGAATAGACCACCTCCTCTCGAGCCTCTAGAGTGCGCAATTCTTATCCGATTGGAATGAAATTTTGCACGAAGTATTTTGTTATGATATTCACCAACTGGGCCAAGTATGGTTCAAATCGGTCCATAACCTAATATAGCTGCCGTATAAACCGATCTGGGATCTTGACTTCTTGAGCCTCTAGAGGGCGCAATTCTTATCCAATTTGAATGAATTTTGGCACGAAGTATTTTGTTATGATATCCAACAACTGTGCCAAATATGGTTCAAATCGGTTCATAACCTGATATAGCTGCCATATAAACCGATCTGGGATCTTGACTTCTTGAGCCTCTGGAGGTCGCAATTATTATCCGATTTGCGTGAAATTTGGTACGACGGATTCTCTCATGGCCATTAACATACGTGCTTATTATGGTCTGAATCGGTCTATAGCGCGATACAGCTCCCATATAAATCGATCTCACTATTTTACTCTCTTGAGCCCCCAAAGGGCGCAATTCTTATTCGAATTGGCTGACATTTTACACAGGTCTCCAACATATATTTTAATGGTGGTCTAAACCGGACCATATCTTGATATCGCTCTAATAGCAGAGCAAATCTTTTCTTATATCCTTTTTTTTTGCCTAAGAAAAGATGCCGGGAAAAGAACTCGACAAATGCGATCCATGGTGGAGGGTATATAAGATTCGGCCCGGCCGAACTTAGCACGCTTTTATTTGTTTTTTTTTTTTTTTTTTTTTTTAATTTGGGCTAGGTATCTTTTTTCGGTAAAATCCCGTTTAATCCTTTCTCCCTAAATGCTGGCAGTACTTTATGGCAATTACCAATGGTTGGCATTGGACTAACTTTTGCTTCAACCAAATGGCAAATGTATTAAAATTACGTCTACGCTAAGGATTCCATTGCTGAGAGTTGAGAGTGGTGGGGAGCCACAACCACAAGGGCAAGTTAAAACGAGCTGAAAAACTGGGAACGAAAGTGCTTATGGCCATCTGTAGTTTATTTGGAACAAGTAAGGATGGGCTAAAGTCGGGCGAAGGCAACCTTTTGATTCCCTGCACCAGCTTGGATATGCATTCTGAAAAATTTGCTTAAATTTGATTTTTTGAGAAAATCGATTATTAAATGGATAATCAAAGGCCTTAAAAGTGAAAATCGGGAGATGCATATATATGGAAGCTATGTCTAAAACTGAAATTCATCAGTCATCAGAAAAGTTATAAGAGAAACCTTCGCGCCAAGTGTTGTGAAGATCGGTTAGTAAATTACTTAATTATTGAGTAATATTCAAAAATCGGACGAAAATATATACGGGAGCTATATCTTAATCTGAACCGATTTCTATTAAATTCCATAGCAATACCGGGAGTCGTAAGGGAATCTTTTGCGACCATTTCCGTGTGAATCGGTTAACCAAATGACGAAAACAAAATTGCAATACTAGCCCAAATCGGTTGAACATATATCTGGCAGCTGTATCTAAATCAAAGCCGATTTCTATGAAATTCACCAATTAGGTCGAGACTTATAAGAGAATCCATAGAACAGAAATTCATGAGAATCGGTTTTCAAATCGGACGAACATATATATTGGGTTGCCCAAAAAGTAATTGCGGATTTTTCATATAGTCGGCGTTGACATATTTTTTCACAGCTTGTGTTACTTTTAGCTTGCTTTACAAAAAAAGTGTAAAAAAAGTATATTTGATTAAAGTTCATTCCAAGTTTTATTAAAAATGCATTTAGTTTCTTTTAAAAAATCCGCAATTACTTTTTGGGCAACCCAATATATATGGAAGCTCTGGGCCCAAGAAAATGCTTGTGCCAAATTTGAAGACGATCAGACGACAGACCGATAGACAAACAGCTAAATCAAATCCGAAAGTGATTTTGGGTCGATCTGTATATTTATCAATGGTTCAATCACTCTTCCTTCTGGCTGTTATAAACAAATTCACCACAGCAGTGGTGTAGGGTATAACAACCACAAGTTATTATATTACCAAAAGAAGACTTTAGGCAAGGCTAGGAGAGCAGGGAAGGGGGGAAGAGCTTTACCAAAGTGGTCTGAGAGACATCAAAGGCGATTTGCTAAACTGACTGTTGATTTTCCTTAAAACTTTCCTTTTCATTGCTTTTGTTTGTTTTCCTCTCTCGCAACCCCTTCGCTCCCCATGGATGATGCTTGACCGAAATTTACTCAAGTTTGAAAGTGGTTTTTTTTTTCTCTACAGTTTGAGTGAAAGAGAGACTGAAGAGAGAATGAAGAGGGTTTATAGAGATTCTCCAAGCTTTGGTTTCGGTTGGGCTGTGGATTTGTCGGCTTTGAGACTAAGGCATTTCGTATTTATAAAATTCACAAGTGGCTTTTGTTTTATTCTCTTCCATGATATGTTAGCATTCCTATTTTAGACTTTTGCCTAGAGTTTCTTGCAACTATTCTTGTTCGGTCTCACTGAATATGCATTTCGTAAATAAGTCAAAATTTTCCTGCTCGATGCGGTTTTTAGTGTCATTTAACTTTAAGTAGATACAACAACGAATTGTATGAAGCAAAAGTGAATGGGGAAAAGGAGCCAAAAGTCTAAATTCCACAGCAATATCAAATGACACTCTTAGGTAAAGTTGAGTAGTAGTTGCAATTAATGGAACCTAGTCATGCCACTTACATTGTGCAATGGGAATTGTTCTCTACACCAACACAGTGGGATTTTGAGTGTTGCTAATATGGGCAAAATGCTATGCAATTCATTACATTCACATCAAAGCTTTAATCTCTATTTTTTTTGTATTTTTGCAGCCACTTCAGGGACATGGGGATTAATCTGGTGATAGCACATGAAATAAAGCAGAAGGAGTCTATATGTAATCAAATGTGAATGGGCTTTAAATATTTGGAAAAATATAGGTAAGAATGTAATTATAAAACAAGTAAAAAGGCATTAAGTGCGGCCGGGCCGAACTTTGGATACCCACCACCTCGGGTATATATGTGAACCGCCTTTCATCAAAATTCGGTGAAAAATTCATAACTTATGTCCCATATCAGTTATATCGAAATATGTTCCGATTTGGACCAAATACTAATAAGTACACTCGATATATCTAAAAATAAACCGATCTGAATCACATACGACACGGATGTCGAAAAGCCTAACGTAAGACTTTGTCAAATTTCAGTGATATCGGATTATAAATGCGAATTTTATGGGGCCAAGACTTTAAATCGAGATATCAGTCTACATGGCAGCTATATCCAAATCTGGACCGATTTGCGCCAAGTTGCATACAAATGTCGAAGAGCCTAACTCAAAGCACTGTCCCAAATTTAAGCGAAATCGGACAATAAATGCCTCTTTTAAGGGCCCAAAACCTTTAATCGAGAGATCAGTCTATATGGCAGCTATATTCAAATCTAGACCGATCTGGGCAAAATTGAAGAAGGACGTCGAAAAGCCTAACTAAACTCACTGTCTCAAATTTCAGCGACATCAGACAATAAATGCGTCTTTTATGGCCCCAAAACCTAATAACCTAGATATCGGTCTATATGACAGCTATATCCAAATCTGGACCGATCTGGGCCAAAATGACGAAGGATGTTGAAGGGCCTAACACAACTGACTGTCCCAAATTTCAGCAAAATCGGATAATAAATGTGGCTTTTATGGGCCTAAGATCCTAAATCGGCGGATCGGATATCAAGATATAGTCCGATATAGCCCAACTTCGAACTTAACCTGCTTATGGACAAAAAAAGAGTCTGTGCAAAATTTCAGCTCAATATTGTTTTTTTTTTAAGACTGTGGCGTGATTTCAACAGACAGACGGACGGACATGTCTAGATCGTCTTAGATTTTTACGCTGATCAAGAATATATATGTTAACATCAAAGATGTTTGCTGGGATGTCAGCCAAACAAAAAATTCTTTATATTGGATTTCGATACCAAAAAATTGCTGATTCTATTGATTAATTCATTGACCGCTGTCAGTCAACATTGTCCGCCTGCAACAACAAACAGTGAACCATCATGATTTGTAAGCAACAATATGAAATGGTAATGGTAATGAAATGTAAGCATTTCTACAGCTAACGCAAGGGTCAACAATCCGTATCCACCAGTACCGCAGGTCAACAGCAAACACAGCAAAGCGGGTAACCTGACACCTCATGACGACAACAATAACAAAATCGTCAATCAGCAAGAAACCAATAGCAGCACCAGCAACAGCACCAACCAACAGCAGCAGCGCCAACAGCAGCACCAACCAACTTCAACCTAAGTTTAAGATTTTTGATTCAGTTCTGTAAAAGCACTCAAATTAATAAAAACAGAAATTTAGTAACTGTTAACTGGCGCCCAACAATCCATCAACGCACCCGGAGGCTGTGACCAAGGACCAAAAAAACACCCTAGAAGACCACAGAGGCTGTAGCTACAACTACCGGCTCAACACACGTCAACAAGTAAGCGGACGATTCTCCAAGTAGATTTAACGAAAGGACAACGAAATCGCCTCCATGGACGTATGGAAAATCTTTATAGGGATACATTTGTAAGTAGGCAGTGAACAAAAAAAAAAAAAAAGTTGTGAATCGTAGATTTAATAATTAAGAAGAATTTAAATACAAAAGTGAAAAAAATGTGAAAACTCTGGTAGAGAAAAAAATTTTGGTGAATAATTAAAGAATTTAAAAATTGTAACTTCAGGAAATAGAAAAATCAATAGAATTAAGAAAAGTTGGAAAAAGTTAGATTTAATAATTAAGAAGAATTTAAGTACAAAAGTGAAAAAAATGTGAAAACTCTGGTAGAGAAAAAATTTTGGTGAATAATTAAAGAATTTAAAAATTGTAACTTCAGGAAATAGAAAAATCAATAGAATTAAGAAAAGTTGGAAAAAGTTAGATTTAATAATTAAGAAGAATTTAAGTACGAAAGTGAAAAAAACGTGAAAACTCTGGTAGATAAAAAAAAAAAAAAAAAAAAAAAAAAAAAAAAAAAAAAAAAAAAAAAAAAAAAAAAAAAAAAAAAAAAAAAAAAAAAAAAATTTTGTGAATAATTAAAGAATTTAGAAATTTTAACTGCAGGAAATAGAAAAATCAATAGATTTAGGAAAAGTTGGAAATGGATCGCCGGAAATCCAGATCACGACGATTTCGAGATAATAGAGCAAAAAATTAACAATGTTTTGTCAAGCAATAATAGGCAGGTTGTAATAAATAATCTGTCTCTAAAAAAAATAGATGAACTCACAGAAAATACCAACAAAATTATAAAAATTGTAAAAACCAATGAAAATTTTATAACCATGCTCAAAATGAAAATTGACCTTTTAAAGGAAGAAATTGTTAATGTAAATTATGCCATTCACTGGGCAAAGTCCGGCATAATAAATTCATTTGTATTGTCGAACACTGAAGTGAATATTGCAAAAGAGCTTTTCGAGAAAGATTCAATTCCCTTTGTAAACATAGAAGAAATATTCGAATTCTCTGAAGTAAAAATTGCATCAAATGAAAAATCACTTATTTATATTGTCAATGTACCGACTACGAATTTAGATTCCTGCAGTAAACTCTTGATTAAACCCACTAAGAGTGGGGATCTTATTAATAAAATTGATTATAATGAAATACTAGTTTGTAAAAATGAATCCTATGGGATCCTTAAACCATGTAAATCTTTCAATAATCTGACTGTTTGTAATTTAAATAATGTCAAAAGAATAGAAAAAGAAAATTGTTTGTTAAATCTTTTAAAAAGCGTAGAAGCAAACTGTACTTTATTGAGACATAGCACCACCCCTACAGTAGAGGAAGTCTTGCCTGGGATGATTCTACTAAATCAATTCGATGGTACCATTCTCATCAACGACGAGCAGTACAATCTTACGGGAACCTTCATAATCAAGTTTCAAAACGCTTCCATAACAATTGACAACGAGACATACAACTATTTCCAAACAACGTATGCCGAACCATTACCTGCAATCCTACAACCTAGATCTCCTGGATCAAAAATAGAAGAAGTAACCACTTTGGAATTTGTAAAAAGGATCCATCTAAACAATACAAAAGCGATAGAACTGTTGAACATTAAAAACAAATGGAGTGCGGCCGTGCATTTACTCACAATAGCTGCAGCTCTCATTCTGGTATTGTTCTTGATAAGAAGAAAGCAGCGCCCATTGATTGAAACCGTTAATCTAGCACCTCCCAATCAACTATCAGTTCCGACATCGAATTCAACAAACTTTCCAAGAGACGTACCAAGATTATCTCAGATACCTTACTTCTAACGGTATTACGATCGAGGACGCTCGTAACTAAGAGGGGAGGTGTTAACATCAAAGATGTTTGCTGGGATGTCAGCCAAACAAAAAATTCTTTATATTGGATTTCGATACCAAAAAATTGCTGATTCTATTGATTAATTCATTGACCGCTGTCAGTCAACATTGTCCGCCTGCAACAACAAACAGTGAACCATCATGATTTGTAAGCAACAATATGAAATGGTAATGGTAATGAAATGTAAGCATTTCTACAGCTAACGCAAGGGTCAACAATCCGTATCCACCAGTACCGCAGGTCAACAGCAAACACAGCAAAGCGGGTAACCTGACACCTCATGACGACAACAATAACAAAATCGTCAATCAGCAAGAAACCAATAGCAGCACCAGCAACAGCACCAACCAACAGCAGCAGCGCCAACAGCAGCACCAACCAACTTCAACCTAAGTTTAAGATTTTTGATTCAGTTCTGTAAAAGCACTCAAATTAATAAAAACAGAAATTTAGTAACTGTTAACTTATATATACTTTATAGGGTCGTAAATGGATATTTCGATGTGTTGCAAACGGAATGACAAAATGAATATACCCCCATCCTTCGGTGGTGGGTATAAAAATCGATAAGAACCGGTATGTCTAAGAAGATTCCATAACAACCTTCTTCTCTTCGAAATTTTTAAAGAAGATTTTGTTTTTGAAATATGAAAAAATTTGCGATAACGATAAATTGAAAATTTTTTGAATCGATAAATTTTAAAAAAATCGATACATTTTCTAAACAAACCGATAAATATCTTTTTTAATGTGTTTTTTTAAGAAATCGGTAAATTTTTTTAGAAATAAAAAATTTAAAAAAAATGTATCAAATTAGAGAAAAATAAAATTAAATTAAAAATGTTAAATAGAAAACCAATCATTACAATACTTTGCTTACAAAATAATAAAAACAAGTAAAAACGTGTTCGGCTGTGCCGAATCTTATATATCCTCCACCATGGATCGCATTTGTCGAGTTCTTTTCCCGGCATCTCTTTTTTGGCAAAAAAATGATATATGAAAAGATTTGCTATTAGAGCGATATCAAGATATGGTCCGGTTCGGACCACAATTAAATTATATGTTGGAGACCTGTGTAAAATTTCAGCCAATTCGTATAAGAATTGCGCCCATTGGGGCTCACGAAGTAAAATAGAGAGAACGATTTATATGGGATCTGTATCGGGCTATAGACCGATTCAGACCATAATAAACACGTTTGTTGATGGTCATGAGAGGATCTGTCGTACAAAATTTCAGGCATGTCGGATAATAATTGCGATCTCTAGGGGTCAAGAAGTCAAGATCCCAGATCGGTTTATATGGCAGCTATATCAGGTTATGAACCGATTTGAACCTTATTTAACACAGCTGTTGGATATCATAACAAAACACGTCGTGCAAAATTTCATTTCAATCGGATAAGAATTGCGCACTCTAGAGGCTCAAGAAGTCAAGGCCCAAGAGCGGTTTATATGGCAGCTATATCAGGTTATGGACCGATTTCAACCATACTTGGCACATTTGTTGGCTATCATAACGAAATACTTCGTGCAAAAATTCATTCAAATCGGATAAGAATTATGCCCTCTAGAGGCTCAAGAAGTCAAGACCCAAGATCGGTTTATATGGCAGCTATATTAGGTTATGGACCGATTTGAACCATACTTGGCACAGTTGTTGGGTATCATAACAAAACACGTCGTGCGAAATTCCATTACAATCGGATAAGAATTGCGCACGCTAGAGGCTCAAGAAGTCAAGACCCAAGATCGGTTTATATGGTAGCTATATCAGGTTATGGACCGATTTGAACTATACTTGGCACAGTTGTTGGATATCATAGCAAAACACGTCGTGCAAAATTTCATTCCAATCGGATAAGAATTGCGCACTCTAGAGGCTCAAGAAGTCAAGACCCAAGATCGGTTTATATGGCAGCTATATCAAAACATGGACCGATATGGCCCATTTACAATACCAACTGACCTACACTAATAAAAAGTATTTGTGCAAAATTTCAGGCGGCTAGCTTTACTCCTTCGGAAGTTAGCGTGCTTTCGAGAGACAGACGGACGGACGGACGGACAGACGGACGGACATGGCTAGATCGACATAAAATGTCGCGACGATCAAGAATATATATACTTTATGGGGTCTCAGACGAATATTTCGAGTAATTACAAACAGAATGACGAAATTAGTATAACCCCCATCTTATGGTGGAGGGTATAAAAATTTGTATCCACATTTTGGGCCCCACCCCAAAACCTACCAAATATATATTTAGACCAATCACAACAATATGGGACTCAATTGGAAGGTAATTAGAATAAGAAAACTTATCTGATATCCAATTGTCAGATTAAGTGTTAGGGGGAGCACCTTACTTACTTTAATTGGCTATGACAGAATATTTGTTCCACTAGCCGAACGTGGAATAGCGTTCCAAGCGCCTCGATCTTCTGTGATCATTCTAAAATCTCTGACACCAAGCTTCGAGGTGTCTCCCACAACTTGATCTTTCCATCGGGCTTTTGGTCTTCTCGGTTTGCGTGTACCACCGTGTTTGCCTTCAAAAGACTTCTTTGCTGGAGCTTCTTCATCCATTCTGACAATATGACCTAGCCAACGTAGCCGTTGTATTTTGATGCGTGTAACTATCCATTCGTCGTCATACAGCTCATACAGCTCGTGGTTCATACGTCGCCTATATTCTCCATTAACGCAAACTGGTCCATATATTTTACGACGAATCTTTCTCTCAAATACTCCAAGCACTGCCTCATCTGCTTTCACAAGTACCCATGCTTCAGAACCATATAACAGCACGGGTAGTATCAGTGTCTTGTAAAGTGTAGTCTTCGTCTGTCGAGAGGTGGCCTTGTTTCTCAACTGCTTACTTAGTCCAAAGTAGCATCTGTTTGCCAGTATTATTCTACCCTTTTTTCATCAGATAAGTCACTGACTGTCTCAAAGTTGTGTTTCCCAACTTTCTCCATTTTCTTTATCTGCTCGGTTGTACAAGGCTTTTTGGGAGTGGAAACCATCCATTTCGTCTTATCTCCATTTACTGCCAGACCCATTTTCACTGACTCTCTTTCGATTCTCTCAAAGACTGCAGTTACTACTTCTGGTGACCGACCTATGATATCGATGTCGTCGGCATAGGCGAGTAGCATGTGTTCTCTTGTGATTAGTGTGCCATATCTATTCACATCTGCATCTCGTGTAATCTTCACCAGCAGGATGTTAAAGAGATCCCACGATAGGATGTCTTCTTGTCTGAAACCTCGTTTGGTAGTGTGAATATCTGGTCCAGGGTGGATTTACCAGGTCTAAAGCCGCATTGATAGGGCCCAATTATCTCATTGACTTTAGGTTTTAATCTTTCACACAGTACGCTCGAGAGTATCTTGTATGCGATGGGGAGGAGACTTATTCCTCTGTAGTTGGCACATTCCGTCTTGTCTTCTTTCTTGTGTACGGGACATAGTATGCTGAGGTCCCAATTATCGGGAATGCGTTCTTCTAGCCAGATTGAGCAGATAAGCTGATGCATACGCCTTATCAGCGTGTCGCCTCCGGTCTTAAATAGTTCAGCGGGTAACCCGTCGGCTCCTGCTGTCTTGTTGTTCTTTAGCCGGGTGACTGCTACTTGGACCTCATTCTGACTAGGAGATAAACATTCTACGCGATCATCAGGGATTGGTTCTGCGGTATCCTCTTCGTCGCCAACATCGGACACCAGCAGTTGGGTAAAATGTTCTTTCCATATCCTCAGCATGTTATCTGTGTCAGTTACCAGATTTCCTTCTTTGTCTTTGCAGGAGGATGTGCCTGCACCAAAGCCATCGGTTTGATGTTTAATTCTTTGGTAGAATTTCCGGACTTCATTCTGACTCCTGTACATCTCAATTCGCTCACACTCACTTCTATCCATTTCTCCTCTCTTCTTTTCTCGCGATACCTCTCCTTCATGTGGCGCATTGCTACTGATTGCAGGGTTGCTCTATGTGCCGCACTTTTGGCTTCAGTAGCATCTCAACACTCTTGGTCGTACCATGGGTTTTTTGGAGGAAAATTCGATAACAATCTAATTTCCTATAAAAATTCGATAAGAATCAAATTTTCTTTGAAAATTCGATAAGAATCTGGGTTTCTGTGCAATTTCGATAAAAAAATTTAATTTTCTTTGAAATATTGTTAAAATCAACTTTTTTTTTATACCCTCCACCATAAGATGGGGGGTATACTAATTTCGTCATTCTGTTTGTAACTACTCGAAATATTCGTCTGAGACCCCATAAAGTATATATATTCTTGATTGTCGTGAAATTTTATGTCGATCTAGCCATGTCCGTCCGTCTGTCCGTCCGTCCGTCCGTCCGTCCGTCCGTCCGTCTGTCTGTCGAAAGCACGCAAACTTCCGAAGGAGTAAAGCTAGCCGCTTGGAATTTTGCACAAATACTTCTTATTAGTGTAGGTCGGTTGGTATTGTAAATGGGCCATATCGGTCCATGTTTTGATATAGCTGCCATATAAACCGATCTTGGGTCTTGACTTCTTGAGCCTCTAGAGTGCGCAATTCTTATCCGATTGGAATGAATTTTTGCACGACGTGTTTTGTTATGATATCCAACAACTGCGCCAAGTATAGTTCAAATCGGTCCATAACCTGATATAGCTGCCATATAAACCGATCTTGGGTCTTGACTTCTTGAGCCTCTAGCGTGCGCAATTCTTACCCGATCAGAGTGAAATATTGCACGTCGTGTTTTGTTATTATATCCAACAAATGTGCCAAGTATGGTTTAAATCGGTCCATAACCTGATATAGCTGCCATATAAACCGATCTTGGGTCTTGACTTCTTGAGCCTTTAGCATGCACAATTCTTATCCGATCAGAATGAAATTGTGCACAACGTGTTTTGTTATGATATCCAACAACTGTGCCAAGTATGATTCAAATCGGCCCATACCCTGATATAGCTGCCATATAAACCGATCTTGGGTCTTGACTTCTTGAGCCTCTAGAGGGCCCAATTCTTATCCGAATGGCATGGAATTTCGCACGACGTGTTTTGTTATGATACCCAACAACTGTGCCAAGTATGGTTTAAATCGGTCCATAACCTGATATAGCTGCCATATAAACCGATCTTGGGTCTTGACTTCTTGAGCCTCTATAGGGCACAATTCTTATCCGATTTGAATGAATTTTTGCACGAAGTATTTCGTCATGATATCCAACAACTGTGCCAAGTATGGTTGAAATCGGTCCATAACCTGATATAGCTGTCATATAAACTGATCTGGGGATTTGACTTCTTGAGCTTTTAGATGGCGCAATTCCTATTCGATTTGGCTGAAATTTTGCATGACGTATTTTATTTTTACTTTCAACAACTGTGTCAAATAAGGTTCAAATCGGTTCATAACCTGATATAGCTGCCATATAAACCGATCTGGGATCTTGACTTCTTGACCCCTAGAGGTCGCAATTATTATCCGATATGCCAGAAATTTTGTACGACGGATCCTCTCATGACCATCAGCAAACGTGTTTATAATGGTCTGAATCGTTCTATAGCCCGATACAGATCCCATATAAATCGTTCTCTCTATTTTACTTCGTGAGCCCCAATGGACGCAATTCTTATACGAATTGGCTGAAATTTTACACAGGTCTCCAACATATAATTTAATTGTGGTCCGAACCGGACCATATCTTGATATCGTTTTAATAGCAGAGCAACTCTTTTCTTATATCCTTTTTTGCCTAAGAAGAGATGCCAGGAAAGAACTCGACAAATGCGATCCATGGTGGAGGATATATAAGATTCGGCCCGGCCGAACTTAGCACGTTTTTACTTGTTATAATTTGATAAAAATTCCACTAAATTCAAAATTTCTATGAAAATTCGAAAATTTTTTTTTTTTTCTAAATATTCGATAGATATAAAACTTTCTGTGGAAATTCGATTAAAATTAAAATCATCTTTTTATTAAAATTTGCTAAAAAATCACATTTTTTATGAAAATTCAATTAACAAATAATATTTAAAAAAAAATCGATTAAAATCAAATTTACTATAAAAATTCGATAAAACCTAAATGTTCTGCGAAAATTTAATTGAATTCAAATTTCCTATGAAAATTCGATAAAACTAAACATTCGATGAACAGCAAATTTCCATTAAATATTTGATAAATAACTAATTTTCTTTAAAAATTCGATAAAAAACAAATTTTCTTTAAATATTCGATAATTTCGTAATAATATGATTTATAAGAATAATTTGTTGGAAATTAAAAATTCTATTAAAATTCGATTAAAACAATTTTTTGAAATTCAATAAAAAACTTATTATCTTTAAAAATTCGATTAATGCCTATTCGATAAGCGTGATTCGATAAGCGTGATTTTTTTGCGAAAGTTCGATAGAAATGAAATTTTCTGTTAAAATTTCGTAAAAATCGATTTTTTTTTTATGAAATTTCAATGAAAATGTTATTATTTTTTAGAAAAATTCGATCAAAATAATTTTTTCTATGACAATTCGAAAAAAATAAAATGTTCTATGAAAATGTGAAAAAGTTCCAACTTTCTATGAAAATTTGATTTTTAAAAATTCTATAAAAAAAAAAATCTTTAAAAACCAAAAATTCGAAGAAGGTGCGGATAGTAATCCGCCACTGTGGACAACACCTAAGCCAGTAATCGGCTTGTTGTGCGCTCAAATTACCAAAAAAAAGTAACCCCGAGAAAGAAAGTCTAATTTAAATATTCCGTGCTGATTTCAGAATCCTTAATTGTTTTCCATGCCACGCCTCTAAATTTGTTCATATCTGGTATTGTGTTCCCACCTAAAATTCGGTTAAGTTATAAACAATAATTTCGATAAAAGTTAATAAAACCGATAATCAAATTAAATTTGTTAAAAACAAATTTCATTAAAAATTCGATAAAACTTGAATTTATGTAAAAATCGATAAACAAAAATTTTTTAATAAATTTGGGGGATGTTTTTGGTGAGAGGCGGCCCGCCAAACACTTGGTCCCATATTTGGATATCAGATTCGTATTCTACACTCAAATATCTTTTATTTAAGACCCATATTGCCAGGGTCAATAAATAAGTCCTGTTTGAGGGGTGTTTTGGGGAAGAAGTGGACCCCAGAACTTGGTCCTAAATTTGGACTCCAGATTCGTATTTGACTCGCAATTTGACTACCATGGTTGGTAAATATGTCCGATTTTGGGGTGTTTTGGGGGATGGGGTGGTCCCCCAAACACTAAATCCGACAATTGGATATCAGATACGTTTTCTAATCTTAAATATCTTCCATTTGAGTCCCATATTGTCGTGATTGGTCTATATATATATATATATTTGGTAAGTTTTGGGGTTGGGGCGGGCGCCCTAGGTACCCCATCCGAAATTTGGATGCCAAATTCTTGTTTGTAGGTTACTATAAGAGAGCACACAGAATTTGGCTTAAATCGCACCACCCATTTCCGAGATCTGTTTCTGAAAATTAGGGTAAGGGGGAGGGTCCTGCCCAGACCATATTTGGATATAGTTGCAATATACACCGATCTGCCGCCCTTGGGTCTTCAACCCGTAACAGGGGCATTTTTTATACCCACCACCGAAGGATAAGGGTATATTAATTTTGTCGTTCGAAGTATCCATTTCCGACCCTATGAAGTATATATATATTCTTGATCAGCGTAAAAATCTAAGACGATCTAGACATGTCCGTCCGTCTGTCCGTCTGTCCGTCTGTCCGTCTGTCCGTGGAAATCACGCTACAGTCTTTAAAAATAAAGATATTGAGCTGAAATTTTGCACAGATTCTTTTTTTGTCCATAAGCAGATTAAGTTCGAAGATGGACTATATCGGACTATATCTTGATATAGCCCCCATATAGACCGATCCGCCGATTTAGGGTCTTAGGCCAATAAAAGCCACATTTATTGTCCGATTTTGCTGAAATTTGGGACAGTAAGTTGTCTTAGACCCTTCGACATCTTCCGTCAATATGGCTCAGATCGGTTCAGATTTGGATATAGCTGCCATATAGACCGATCCTCCAATTTAGGGTCTTAGGCCCATAAAAGCCACATTTATTATCCGATTTTGCTGAAATTTGGGACAGTGAGTTGTCTTAGACCCTTCGACATCTTCCTTTAATATGGCTCAGATCGGTTCAGATTTGGATAAAGCTGCCATATAGACCGATCCTCTGATTTAGGGTCTTAGGCCCATAAAAGCCACATTTATTGTCCGATTTTGCTGAAATTTGGGACAGTGAGTTATGTAAGGCCCTTGAACAGCCTTCGTCAATTTGGCCCAGATCGATTCAGATTTGGATATAACTGTCATATAGACCGATCCTCCAATATAGGGTCTTAGGCCCATAAAAGCCACATTTATTATCCGATTTTGCTGAAATTTTGGACAGTGAGTTGTGTTAGACCCTTTGACATATTTCTTCAATTTGTTCCAGATCGGTTCAGATTAAGATATAGCTGCCGTACAGACCGATTTCTTGATTTATGGTTTTGGGCCCATAAAATGCTCATTTATTGTCTGATGTCGCCGAAATTTGGAATAGTGAGTTAAATTAAGCCCATTGACATATTTCTGCAATATTGCACAGATCGGTCCAGATTTGGATATAGCCGCCATATAGACCGATATCTTGATTTATGGTTTTGGGCCCATAAAATGCTCATTTATTGTCTGATGTCGCCGAAATTTGGAATAGTGAATTAAGTTGAGCCCATTGACATATTTCTGCAATATCGCATAGATCGGTCCAGATTTGGATATAGCCGCCATATAGACCGATATCTAGGTTTTAGGTTTTGGGGCCATAAAAGACGCATTTATTGTCTGATATCGCTGAAATTTGAGACAGTGAGTTAAGTTAAGCCCATTGACATACCTCTGCAATATCGCACAGATCGGTCCAGATTTGGATATAGCCGCCATATAGACCGATATCTAGGTTTTAGGTTTTGGAGCCATAAAAAACGCATTTATTGTCCGATGTTGCCGAAATTTGGAACAAAGAGTTATGTTAAGCCCCTCCACATATTTCTGCATTTTGGTCTAGATCGATCAAGATTTGCATATAGCTGCCTTATAGACCGATCTCTCTATTTAAAGTCTTGGCCCCATAAAAGGCACATTTTTACTCCGATTGCACTGAAACTTGACTCACTGATTTATATTATGCTTTTCGACATCCGTATCGTATATAGTTCAGATCGGTTTAGTTTTAGATATAACTTCTAAAAAGACCAATTTTAGATCGCAATTACTTTTTGGGCAACCCATAGCTGCCATATAAACAAATCTTGGATCTTGACTGTTTGAGCCACTAAAGGGCGCAATTCTTATCCGATTTGGCTGAAATTTTGCATGAGGTGCACTTTTATGACTTTCAACAACTGTTCCAAGTATGGAACAGTTGATAACCGATATAGCTGCCATATAAACCGACCTTGGGTCTTGACTTCTACAGGGCGCAGTTCGTATCCGATTTTGCTGAAATGTTCATTAAGTGGTTTTGGTATGACTTCCAACAACTGTTCCAAATGTGGTCTAAATCAGTCCATAAACTGATATAGCCGCCATATAAACCCATCTCCCGATTAAACTACTTGGGCTGCTAGAGGGCGCAATTCTTATCCGATTTAGGCGAAATTTTGCTTGACTTCCAACAACTGTTCCAAGTATGGTCTCAATCGGCTTAAAACCTGATATAGCTGCCATATAAACCGATCTCCCAATTTGACTTTTTGAACCTCTGGAGGCCGCAATTATTGCTTGATTTGCCTGACATTTTGGAGGCGGTGCTTTTCTATGACTCCTTACAGCCATGGCAAGTACGGTCCATATCGGGCAATAACATGATATAGAGCATATGTATTCAATACAAATTTTGCCCCAAATGAGATTTTATCTGATTATCTCATTTTAGAACACAACGCAAATGCTAATTAAAGAACAATAATAATAAGCCAAAACCAATAAAAGTCGACACTTCGCGGTGTTTAAATGCTTAAAACGCATAAATCTTGTGGTCCAATGTGCAAATACCCATTGCATGCAAATGATCACCTATTTGCCTGGGGGATGTGTAAGTGTCATTGTGTGGGTGAGCGTGCTTGTGTTTATGTATGCCTTGATGTGGTGGTGAGGCATTTTCTTTTCGCCCCATTTCACAGCGTTCCGAGTCAACTGGTTCTCTGTTGCTTTGCTCCAATCTACTTATTTGTCCATGATTTATTTGCATTGTAGGAAAGTTAAACTTTTGTAATTATTTGTAAAAATAGTTTTTTATTTGAGAAAAAAAAAAGAAATGAAAAAGAAGAAGAAAAACTAAGAGAAAAAAAATTAAAAGTTGTTCTTTAACAAAGAAAATAAAATGAAGAGGGTGGACTTGGGGAAAGGAAATTAAAGTAGCTAAAGCGAAGCCTTTTTTATGCAATTTCCCTGAATATAAACATGGCAGACAGTCTTCTATGCTGGGGGATAGTAAATTAATGTTCGCCTTGTTACTCTAGGTCGTAGGGAAGGACAGACATTTTGTTTGTTTTTCTTTGGTTTTTTTCTACTGTCCTCAGGATTATTTTCTTTCTTTTACTGCTGTCCTGCAGTTTCATTGTTGGCGTTGTTAATTGACAAATGACATTTAAAAAAAGGGACTCCGGTTTTGTTTTCCCTCTCTAACTTTGTGTCTTTTATTTGCCGAAATGCCAAGTTTATGCTCTGTATTTTGCTATGGCATACATATTTATATACATTTTTTTTTTAGAGGAAAAGTTATTTGATGTCAAATTTTAATATTTCCGAGTTTAAATTAAACTTAAAATTTTTCACATTCCCTTTATTTTTGTCTTATGGCACACTTTGTTTTATTAATATTGGGTTGCCCAAAAAGTAATTGCGGATTTTTCATATAGTCGGCGTTGACAAATTTTTTCACAGCTTGTGACTCTGTAATTGCATTCTTTCTTCTGTCAATTATCAGCTGTTACTTTTAGCTTGCTTCAGAAAAAAAGTCTAAACAAGTAAGAAGGGGTGAAGTTCGGCCGGGCCGAACTTTGGATACCCACCACCTCGGGTATATATGTGAACCACATTTCGTCAAAATCCAGTGAAAAATGCATATCTTATGCCCCATAGCAGCTCTATAGGTATCATCCGATTTAGACCAAATGCTTATAAGTACAAGTCATTGTTCAATTGAGAGATCGGTCTATATGGCAGCTATATCCAAATCTGGATCGATCTGAGCCAAATTGAAGACAAATACCGAAGGGCCCAACACAAGTCATTGTTCCAAATTTCGGCGACATCGGACAATAAATGCGCTTTTTAGGCCCAAAACCTTAAATCGAGAGATCGGTCTATATGGCAGCTATATCCAAATCTGAACCGATCAGAGCCAAATAGAAGAAAGATGTCGAAGGGCCTAAGGCAAATCACTGTCCCAAATTTCAGCAAAATCGGATAATTAATGTGGCTTTTATGGGCCTAAGACCCTAAATCGGGTGATCGGTCTATATGGCAGCTATATCCAAATCTGAACCGATCAGGGCCAAATAGAAGAAAGATGTCGAAGGGCCTAAGGCAAATCACTGTCCCAAATTTCAGCAAAATCGAATAAAAAATGTGGCTTTTATGGGCCTAAGACCATAAATCGGAGGATTGGTCTATATGGCAGCTATATCCAAATCTGAACCGATCAGGGCCAAATAGAAGAAAGATGTCGAAGGGCCTAAGGCAAATCACTGTCCCAAATTTCAGCAAAATCGGATAATAAATGTGGCTTTTATGGGCCTAAGACCATAAATCGGAGGATCGGTCTATATGGCCGCTATATCCAAATTTGGACCGATATGAGCCAAATTGACGAAGAATGTTGAAGGGCCTAACACAACTCACTGTCCCAAATTTCAGCAAAATCGAATAATAAATGTGGCTTTTATGGGCCTAAGACCATAAATCGGATGATCGGTCTAAATGGCAGCTATATCCAAATTTGGACCGATCTGGGCCAAATTGACGAGGGATGTCGAAGGGCTCAACGCAACTCACTGTCCCAAATTTCAGCAAAATCGGATAATAAATGTGGCTTTTATGGGCCTAAGACCCTAAATCGGGTGATCGGTCTATATGGCAGCTATATCCAAATCTGAACCAATCAGGGCCAAATAGACGAAGGATGTCGAAGGGCTCAACGCAACTCACTGTCCCAAATTTCAGCAAAATCGGATATAAAATGTGGCTTTTATGGGCCTAAATCGGATGATCGGTCTATATGGCAGCTATATCCAAATTTGGACCGATCTGAACCAAATTGACGAAGGATGTCGAAGGTCTCAGCGCAACTCACTGTCCCAAATTTCAGCAAAATCGGATAATAAATGTGGCTTTTATGGGCCTAAGACCCTAAATCGGCGGATCGGTCTATATGGGGGCTATATCAAGATATATTCCGATATAGCCCATCTTCGAACTTAACCTGCTTATAGACAAAAAAAGAATCTGTGCAAAATTTCAACTCAATATCTCAATTTTTAAAGACTGTAGCGTGATTTCAACAGACGGACGAACAGACGGACGGACATGTCTAGATCGTCTTAGATTTTCACGCTGATCAAGAATATATATATACTTTATAGGGTCGGAAATGGATATTTCGATGTGTTGCAAACGGAATGACAAAATGAATATACCCCCATCCTTCGGTGGTGGGTATAAAAAGTATATTTGATTAAAGTTCATTCTAAGTTTTATTAAAAATGCATTTACTTTCTTTTAAAAAATCCGCAATTACTTTTTGGGCAACCAAATATGTATGTATAGTATGCCAAAGGAGTATCCAAAAATTTTGATATTAAAATATTGAATAAATTTTCTACAGAAATCTAATTTTGATAGAAGTAAGATATTGATACAATTTTTCATAGAAATAAAAGGTTGAGAAGAAAATTTCCAATGCGTAGCGTGTGTTGTGCTCGAAGAAATGAGCATTCATATGATCCAATTTTCGTCTCTCGTGCTTTTACCATTGCACAGTTCAATAATTAGTACATGATAGAAGCATGTAATCTTTTGGCTAGCTTCGAAATCGGATAATGATTGCGCCCTCTGTAGTCTCACGAAATCAAGATCAGAAATCGGATTATACGGGAGGTTGTGAACCGATTTGAACTACAATATACTTGGCGCATTTTTTAGAAGTTAGAACAAAACACAGCCAAATCGGATAATGATTGCGCCCTCTGGAGTCGCACGAAATCAAGATCCGAAATCGGTATATATGGGAGCTATATCAGGTTATGAACTGATTTGGTCCATACTTGGCGCAGTTGTTGATGGTCAAACCAAAACACTTCATGCAAAATTTCAGCCAAATCGGATAATAACTGCGCCCTCTACCGGCTCAATTAATCAAAATCCGAGATCGGTTTGTATGGGAGCTATATCAGGTTATTAACCTATTTCGACCATACCTGGCATAATTGTCAGGTATGGTCCAAACAAACATCAAGCTATTGACCGATATGGACTGTACTTGTCAATGCTGTTAGAAGTCGTTAGAAAAATACCACCTCAAAAATTTAAGGCAAATCGAGAAAAAATTGCGCCCTCCAGTGGCTTAGAGTGTCAAATTGTGAAATCGATTTATATGTCAGTTATATCAGGTTATCAACTGATTTAGACCATACTTGGCACACTTGTTGGAAGTAAATCCTTACCATGTGCAAAATGTGTGCAAAATTTCAACCAAATTGCGTCCTCTAGAAGCTCAAGAATTCAAAATCGGTTCAATATCAGTAGTCGTCCAGGGTTTACCATTTAGGACCCTTAAAACTTAAATAATAATTAGTTAAGGATTCGACTTGTACTGTATCGGTTGTATTCGGTTGTCTTTCGTCAGTGGGTTTATTCGAGGTGCTTAGATTTGGTTTTGCGTGATCCATTGGTCTCACCGCTGGAGTCTGTAAAAATAAGACCTGAGAAAGGGAAGATGGGATGTGGACGGATCGCGTAAAGATGCGAACAAGTCAGCGTCAGAATGTCGACGAATCGCGTTAGGATGTGAACGGGTCGCGTTAGAATGCAACCAAGTCAGCGCTTGGATTTGATCAAGTCAGCTTTAGGACACAGACTGGTGTGGATGTGCATGAATAGCGTAAGGGTGCGAACAAGTCAGCGTCAGAATGCGGACGAACAGCATTGGGATGCGAACGAATTAGTATTAGGATGCATACTAGTTGCGTTGGAATGCGAGCAAGTCTGCATTTGGATGCGATCAAGTCAGCGTTAGGACGCAGACTAGTGTGGATGTGAACTGATCGCATAAGGAGAATCAGCGTCAGGATGCGAACGAGTCGCGTTAGGATGCTAACAAGTCAGTGTTAGGACGCTTAGGATGCGATCGAATCAGCGTTGGGATGCAGACAAGTCGTGTTTGAATGCCAACAAGTCAGTGTTAGGATGATAGCAAGTCAGCGTTAGGATGCAGACGAGCCGCGTTAGGATGTGAACGAATAAGCGTTAGGATGCGGACGAGTTGCGTAGGATGCGAATGAATCAGCGTAAGGATGTCAATGAATCAGCGTTAGGATGCGAACAGGTCAGCGTTAGGATGTGAACGAATCAGTGTCAGGATGCGAACGAGTCGCGTTAGGATGCTAACAAGTCAGTGTTAGGACGCAGACGAGTCGCGTTAGGATGTGAACGAATAAGCGTTAGGATACGGACGAGTTGCGTAGGATGCGAATGAATCAGCGTAAGGATGTCAATGAATCAGCGTTAGGATGCGAACAGGCCAGCGTTAGGATGTGAACGAATCAGTGTTAGGATGCGATCGAATCAGCGTTAGGATGCAGACAAGTCGTGTTTGAATGCCAACAAGTCAGTGTTAGGATGATAGCAAGTCAGCGTTAGGATGCAGAAGAGCCGCGTTAGGATGTGAACGAATAAGCGTTAGGATGCGGACGAGTTGCGTAGGATGCGAATGAATCAGCGTAAGGATGTCAATGAATCAGCGTTAGGATGCGAACAAGTCAGCGTTAGGATGCGAACGAATCAGCGTCAGGATGCGGACGCGTAGCGTTAGGATGGTAACAAGGACGAGCCGGGTTAGGATATGAACGAATCAGTCTTAGGATGCGAACGAGTCGCGTTAGGATGCGAACAAGTCAACGTTAGGATGCGAACGAGTCGCCTTAGAATGCGAGCAAGTCAACGTTTGGATGGGTTGAAGTCAGTGTTAGGATGCGAACAAGTCAGATTTTGGATGCAGATGAGCCGCGTTAGGATGCGAACAAGTCAGTGTAAGGATGCAAACGGGTCTCGTTGGCATGCGAACGAATCAGTGCTAGGATGCGAACGAGTCGCATTAGGATGTGAACGAATCATCGTGAAGATGCGAATAGGTCAACGCTAGGATGCAGATAAATCGCTATAGGACGAGAAGAAACCAGCGTTAGGATGCGAAACAGTCGCTTTAGGATGTAAACGGATCGCGTTAGTTGGTGATGAAATCCTTAGGGCTTCGAGACTTTCTAACTGCCACATTCTGTCTGCCCAAAATTCATGATCAGCCTCAGAATGTGGGATATTAAGTACATATTGCCAAATGAGGGAAAAAAACAGACGTTGATGAAATCGGGTAATAAATGCGGATTTTATGGGCTAAAGACCCTAAATCGTCTGATGAGCCATAAACAGTGCGGATATCGACGGGCCAAACAAAATGCACTATTGCAAAATTTCAGGAAATTGTGTTAAAGAAGCGGCTTTTATTGGCATACGACCTTAAATCGGCAGATCGGTCTATATGTCAGCCTCACTCTGTCCACTAAATTTGATCCATATGATGGCAATGCCAGAGTTCCGTCATTCCAAGTCTTTGCCGCTGGCAAAAGTGCCTCTCACTTGACTTCAAGTGTCGTCTCAGGCAATGGAAATTTGCCCATGGACATACCATTAAGAAACAGGCCGGATATTTTATTCGAAACCTCTTCCAATCCACTCAGGTTATGAATCTTTACCTCGATTATCATGCAATTGTATGACCTTCCACCGCATTAAGTCTCATAGAGGCAGTGGCTGCTTCATACCTATGTATGTTCATGGGGCCACCGTGGCGCAAAGGTAAGCATGTCCACCTATTACGCCGAACGCCGAATCCCGTCATGAAAATCTGAAAAATTTTCAGCGGTGGTTATCCCCTTACTAATGCTTGCTACATTTGTGAGGTATCCTGTCACGTTAAAACTTATCTACCAAGTGGTGTCGCTATGCGGCACGCCCTATGGACTTGGCATAAAAAAGAAGGCCCCTCATTATTCAGCTTAAACCTTAATCGGACTGCGGTAATTTATATGAGAAGAGTATGCCCCGTTCCTAAATGGAATGTTCATGGGAAATTTATTCGTATGGGGCTGTAAGTTAGTGGTAGTCTAATCATGACGAGTGAGAGAACTATTCTCGGATTCAGACCCCATTTCTACAGAATGTCCGATATTTGTATGACTTCTTAATACGCTGCTGCATATGACACTTCCAGTTTCCATACAAGATTACTCCCAAGTTTTCGGCATTGTTGGATATTGGAATCGTTTGGTTGAGGAAATGTGGCTACTCGAATTGGTCCAATGGTCTACGTTGTGAACAGCCAGATTTTAGTCTTTTTCTGGGTTAACAACCAGACCCTAGACCAGATCAGTTGTCTGCCATTCAGATCTCTACCCCTTTAGAAGTATTATTTTATCATCGCTTGTGTAGTAGAAGGGTTCATAACCTTCCTCAGTCAAGTGGCCACTCACAGAAGTGGTTATAAAATGCCCAACTCTGGCTTGCCCTGTGCCAAATTGTCCCTTATACTTAGGCCAGGGGATTCACAATTTATGCACCAATTCATTAGCATTTCGTTTGGATCTAAGGTTTGGATGTGTGTTTCGTTCCTCAAATTCTTCAAAGTTTCTTTCCATGTCATTCCATGTCACACACACGCAAATTGTTCATCTTGATAGCAATGGGTTCTGCTATTTTATGTACAACTTAGTGCAAGGCGGGCTCCAACCAACCTTCACATTATATGCTGCTTGTATCTGAGCAAGCCGCTGAAGGTTCTACTCCAAAAAGTCCATAATGATGAGCCTTTGATCCACCTCGACTCATTTCTAAGACATAGGAGTTGCCAAAAAGTTCTCAATTATTATCCGATTTGGCAGAAATTTTCAGTCAAGTGTTTTGTTATGATTTTTGTTATGATGACCACTATGCCAAATATGGTCTAAATCAGTTCAAAATCTGATATAGTTCCCATATAAATAGATCTTGGTCTTGACTTCTTAAGCCTCTGAAGGTTGCAGTTATTATCTGATTCAAATCAGTTCACAACCTGATATAGCTCCCATATAAACCGATCTCCCGATTATACTTCTTGAGCCTCTAGAGGGCGCAATTGTTATCCGATTTGGCTATTTTACACATGGTGTTTTGGAATGACTTCCGATTACTATGTCAAGTATGGTCTATATCAGTTCATAGCAACCAATCGAACCGCATGATTTCTTGAGCCTCTAGAGGGCGCAATTCTCATCAGATAGGGCTGAATTTTTGTACAACCACTTCTTCTATTACCTTTAACATTCGTGGCAGATATCGTCTGAATCGGATCTTAACCGGAAATAGCTCCCATATAAACCGATCTCCCGGTTTTATTCCTTAAGCCCCCATAGGGCGTCATTTTTATCCGAATTGGCTGAATGTTTGCACTATAACTTCTACTGTGGCCTTCAACATCATAACCAAGAACGGTCCGAAACGATCCATTACCTGACATTGATTCAATAGCATAGCAATTCTTCTCTATTATACTTTCTTTGCCTATTAAGAGATATCGGGCAAAGAACTTGACAAATGGGATCCGTGGTGGAGGGTAAATAAGATTCGGCCCGGCCGAACTTAGTACGCTTTTACTTGTTATACCCACCACCGAAGGATGCGGGTATATTCATTTTGTCATTTCGTTTGCAACACATCGAAATATCCATTTCCGACCCCATAAAGTATATATATTCTTGATCAGCGTAAAAATCTAAGACGATCTAGACATGTCCGTCCGTCTGTCCATCTGTCTGTTGAAATCACGCTACAGTCTTTAAAAATGAAGATATTGAGCTGAAATTTTGCACAGATTCTTTTTTTGCCCATAAGCAGGTTAAGTTAGAAGATGGGCTATATCGGACTATATCTTGATATAGCTCCCATATAGACCGATCCGCCGAATTAGGGTCTTAGGCCCATAAAAGCCACATTTATTATCCGATTTTGCTGAAATTTGGGACAGTGAGTTGCGTTGGGCCCTTCGACTTCCTTCGTCAATTTGGCTCAGATCGATCCAAATTTGGATATAGCTGGCATATAGACCGATCCTCAGATTTAGGGTCTTAGACCCATAAAAGCCACATTTTATATCCGATTTGGATGAAATTTGGCACAGTGAGTTGTGTTAGGCCCTTCAACATTCTTCGTCAATTTGGCCCAGATCGGTCCAGATTTGGATATAGCTGCCATATAGACCGATCCTCCGATTTAGGGTCTTAGGCCCATAAAAGCCACATTTATTATCCGATTTGGATGAAATTTGGCACAGTGAGTTGTGTTAGGCCCTTCAACATTCTTCGTCAATTTGGCCCAGATCGGTCCAGATTTGGATATAGCTGCCATGTAGACCGATTTCTCGATTTATGGTCTTAGGCCCATAAAAGCCACTTTTATTATCCGATTTTGCTGAAATTTGGGACAGTGAGTTGTGTTAGGCCCTTCAACATCCTTCGTCAATTTGGCCCAGATCGGTCCAGATTTGGATATAGCTGCCATATAGACCGATCCTCAGATTTATGGTCTTAGGCCCATAAAAGCCACATTTATTATCCGATTTTGCTGAAATTTGGCACAGTGATTTGCGTTGAGCCCTTCGACATCCTTCGTCAATTTGGCCCAGTTCGGTCCAAATTTGGATATAGCTGCCATATAGACCGATCCTCCGATTTATGGTCTTAGGCCCATAAAAGCCACATTTATTATCCGATTTTGCTGAAATTCGGGACAGTGATTTGCCTTAGGCCCTTCGATATCTTTCTTCTATTTGGTCCTGATCGGTTCAGATTTGGATATAGCTGCCATATAGACCGATCTCTCGATTTAAGGTTTTGGGCCCATAAAAAGAGCATTTATTGTCCGATGTCGCTGAAATTTGGGACAATGACTTGTGTTGGGCCCATCGATATTTGTCTTCAATTTGGCTCAGAGGGACTAACGAAAAGCGTGTATTTTTGCCAGCTCTTCACGCACCACCGCTAGTCCCAGCGTAATCAACTACCCATGCATTACCTGTGACCAGTGTTGCCGTTTTATAGGTAGGTTCTTACCAAATTTGATAGGATTTTATTCTCTTGGTAGGTTGGTAGGCTGAGCTCAATTTTTGGTAGGTTTTTTCCAACAAATACAATAGATACCACATTAATCACTGACAAAATCGCAGGGGATAACAAAATTTTTTTTCACTTCTTGTAGTTTCCGTGTATTCGTTTAGAGTGCAAAATAAATTCATGGATGGCGTGGAGCTAAGTACTGTTACAAAGGGTTTCATTACTTCAAATTTCTGAAAAAATGGCGTAAGTTGAGAAAATCTGGTAGGTTTTGGTAGAATTTTTCTTCAATTTTGGTAGGAAACAATTTTCTTGAGTGGCAATACTGCCTGTGAAAACTACTCTTTCCTTTACCTGTGACCCTTTAGATGGTCACAGGTAAACTACTGACTGACAACTACTCTTTCCTTTACCTGTGACCACCGAATGGGTCACCCGCCCGGGTCTACATTTATTGGTGCCTTCAAAGTACTGAAGGTGGTTTATGGGCTGTTGGCATCATTGGACCGTACTTCTTCAGAGATAATGCGAATCTTTACGAAACTGTGAATGGTGAATGCTACCGTGAGATGTTATTCAAATTTTTTTTGGCCCAAAATGCAAGAGCTTGACTTGCATGACATGTGGTTTCAACACGGCGGTGCCACATGCCACATAGCACGCTTGATAATGGACTTGGCGAGTTCGGTGAACATTTTATTTCACATTCGGGACCTTTCAATTGGTCGCCTAGATCGTGCGATTTTTGTGGGGCTATGGTAAAGCTCATGTGTATACAGACAAGACCGCTTCAATTGACGCATTGGAAGACAACATTGAAGCATTTATTCATGAGATACCGGCCGAAATGTTGAAAAGAGTATGCAAAATTAGACCATTTGAGGCGCAGTCACGGTCAATATTTGCATGGAATAATCTTCAAATATTAAATTATATGAACCGACGATAATAAAGATTTCATGAATTTTTCTGAATTGTATGTTTTTTTATACCCTCCACCATAGGATGGGGGTATACTAATTTCGTCATTCTGTTTGTAACTACTCGAAATATTCGTCTGAGACCCCATATATTCTTGATCGTTGTGACATTTTATGTCGATCTAGCCATGTCCGTCCGTCTGTCTGTCGAAAGCACGCTAACTTCCGAAGGAGTAAAGCTAGCCGCTTGAAATTTTGCACAAATACTTCTTATTAGTGTAGGTCGGTTGGTATTGTAAATGGGTCATATCGGTCCATGTTTTGATATAGCTGCCATATAAACCGATCTTGGGTCTTGACTTCTTGAGCCTCTAGATTGCGCAATTCTTATCCGATTGGAATGAAATTTTGCACGACGTGTTTTGTGATGATATCCAACAACTGTGCCAAGAATGGTTCAAATCGGTTCAGGTTTTGATATAGCTGCCATATAAACCGATCTTGGGTCTTGACTTCTTGAGCCTCTAGAGTGCGCAATTCTTATCCGATTGGAATGAAATTTTGCCCGACGTGTTTTGTTATGATGTCCAACAACTGTGCCAAGTATGGTTCTAATCGGTCCAAACCCTTATATAGCTGCCATATAAACCGATCTTGGGTCTTGACTTCTTGAGCCTCTAGAGTGCGCAATTCTTATCCGATTGGAATGAAATTTTGCACGACGTGTTTTGTTATGATATCCAACAACTGTGCCGAGTATGGTTTAAATCGGTCCATAACCTGATATAGCTGCCATATAAACCGATCTTGGGTCTTGACTTCTTGAGCCTCTAGAGTGCGCAATTCTTATCCGATTGGAATGAAATTTTGCACGACGTGTTTTGTTATGATGTCCAACAACTGTGCCAAGTATGGTTCTAATCGGTCCAAAACCTTATATAGCTGCCATATAAACCGATCTTGGGTCTTGACTTCTTGAGCCTCTAGAGAGCGCAATTCTTACCCGATTGAAATGAAATTTTGCACGACGTGTTTTGCTATGATATCCAACAACTGTGCCAAGTATTGTTCAAATCGGTCCATGTTTTGATATAGCTGCCATATAAACCGATCTTGGGTCTTGACTTCTTGAGCCTCTAGAGAGCGCAATTCTTACCCGATTGGAATGAAATTTTGCACGACGTGTTTTGTTATTATATCCAACAACTATGCCAAGTATGGTTCAAATCGGTCCATAACCTGATATAGCTTACATATGAACCGATCTGGGATCTTGACTTCTTGAGCCTCTAGAGAGCGCAATTCTTATCCGATTGGAATGAAATTTTGCACGACGTGTTTTGTTATGATATCCAACAACTGTGCCAAGTATGGTTCTAATCGGTCCATTACCTGATATAGCTGCCATATAAACCGATCTTGGGTTTTGACTTCTTGAGCCTCTAGAGTGCGCAATTCTTATCCGATTGGAATGAAATTTTGCACGACGTGTTTTGTTATGATATCCAACAACTGTGCCAAGTATGGTTCTAATCGGTCCAAAACCTTATATAGCTGCCATATAAACCGATCTTGGGTCTTGACTTCTTGAGCCTCTAGAGAGCGCAATTCTTACCCGATTGGAATGAAATTTTGCACGACGTGTTTTGTTATGATATCCAACAACTGTGCCAAGTATGGTTCAAATCGGTTCAGGTTTTGATATAGCTGCCATATAAACCGATCTTGGGTCTTGACTTCTTGAGCCTCTAGAGAGCGCAATTCTTACCCGATTGGAATGAAATTTTGCACGACGTGTTTTGTTATGATATCCAACAACTGTGCCAAGTATGGTTCTAATCGGTTCAAAACCTTATATAGCTGCCATATAAACCGATCTTGGGTCTTGACTTCTTGAGCCTCTAGAGAGCGCAATTCTTACCCGATTGGAATGAAATTTTGCACGACATGTTTTGTTACGATATCCAACAACTGTGCCAAGTATGGTTCAAATCGGTTCAGGTTTTGATATAGCTGCCATATAAACCGATCTTGGGTCTTGACTTCTTGAGCCTCTAGAGAGCGCAATTCTTACCCGATTGGAATGAAATTTTGCACGACGTGTTTTGTTATGATATCCAACAACTGTGCCAAGTATGGTTCAAATCGGTCCATAACCTGATATAGCTGCCATATGAACCGATCTGGGATCTTGACTTCTTGAGCCTCTAGTTTTTTGCTAAATTATTTCCACAAAAAATATTATCCTGTGTGGTTAGCATGTTGTAGTTTGCTTGTTTGACTGTGTAGATATTTAATCACAAAGTCATTACAAACTTTTAATGCCTCTCATTTTTCCTCATATATAGTTGAGAGACCAACAAAGAGCAACAAACACTAAATGCAATTCCGCAAAAGTTTTTAATTGAAATTATCATCATGCACATATAAGTGAGCAGGTAAATAAATATTTTAGTTTAACAACAACAATAATAATACAATAACACACTCCCGCCAACTGGGCTTCAATAACGTTTTTGTTGTTCCCCTCTTTACTACCTTTACCAAAAATAAATGCATTTGCCAGTTTTATTTGCTGAGTGTGAGAGGGAGAACAAGAGAGAGGGAGAGAGAGAGGGAGAGAGAGAGCGAGAGAGTTTCGCACGAAGTCACTAAAGTTAAATGTGATGAGTTAACCGAAAACTAATTAAAACTAAATGTAAATTGTGAATATTAAGCATAGCTGAATTATTTTTTTTGTTAGAGAGTCAACAATTTTACCCAGGTAAAGTTAATTTAAACGGTATTCTGCAAATATTTTTCCAAAGTTTAATAAGGTGAATTTTAGCAATGATTATCTGCTTTTTTTGGTAGCTAAAATGGATTTTGTTAAATTTCACAATATTTATGGCAATTAATAAAGGGTGATTTTTTTGAGGTTAGGATTTTCATGCATTTGTATTTGACAGATCACGTGGGATTTCAGACATGGTGTCAAAGAGAAAGATGCTCAGTATGCTTTGACATTTCATCATGAATAGACTTACTAACGAGCAACGCTTGCAAATCATTGAATTTTATTACCAAAATCAGTGTTCGGTTCGAAATGTGTTCAAATTTTGACAAATTTTGTTCAGCGATGAGGCTCATTTCTGGTTGAATGGCTACGTAAATAAGCAAAATTGCCGCATTTGGAGTGAAGAGCAACCAGAAGCCGTTCAAGAACTGCCCATGCATCCCGAAAAATGCACTGTTTGGTGTGGTTTGTACGCTGGTGGAATCATTGGACCGTATTTTTTCAAAGATGCTGTTGGACGCAACGTTACGGTGAATGAACACATTTCGAACCGAACACTGATTTTGGTAATAAAATTCAATGATTTGCAAGCGTTGCTCGTTAGTAAGTCTATTCATGATGAAATGTCAAAGCATACTGAGCATCTTTCTCTTTGACACCATGTCTGAAATCCCACGTGATCTGTCAAATACTAATGCATGAAAATCCTAACCTCAAAAAAATCACCCTTTATGAATTTTATGTCAGACATTCATTTAAAGCCATAGGGGAAACATTTGGCCTTGAATCCTTTGAGTTGGGAAGAAAGTTAATGCAACTTTTTGTATAAAAACCCGAAAGTTACTTAAAATGACCTTGTAAATATCATAGAGAGATCGATTTATATGGGAGCTGTATCGGGCTATAGACCGATTCAGACCATAACAAACACGTATGTTGATGGCCATGGGAGAATCCGTCCTACAAAATTTCATTCAAATCGGATAAGAATTGCGCCCTCTAGAGGCTCAAGAAGTCAAGACCCAAGATCGCTTTATATGGCAGCTATATCAGGTTATGGACCGATTTGAACCACACTTTGCACAGTTGTTGGACACCATAACAAAATACTACGTGCAAAATTTCATTCAAATCGGATAAGAATTGCGCCCTCTAGAGGCTCAAGAAGTCAAGACCCAAGATCGCTTTATATGGCAGCTATATCAGGTTATGAACCGATTTGAACCACACTTTGCACAGTTGTTGGATATCATAACAAAACACGTCGTGCAAAATTTCATTCCAATCGGATAAGAATTGCGCACTCTAGAGGCTCAAGAAGTCAAGACCCAAGATCGGTTTATATGACAGCTATATCATGTTATGAACCGATTTAAACCATACTTGGCACAGTTGTTGGATATCATAACAAAACACGTTGTGCAAAATTTCATTCCAATTGGATAAGAATTGCGCACTCTAGAGGCTCAAGAAATCAAGACCCAAGATCGGTTTATATGGCAGCTATATTAGGTTATGAACCGATTTCAACCATACTTGGCACAGTTGTTGGACATCATAACAAAATACCACGTGCAAAAACTCATTCAAATCGGATAAGAATTGCGTCCTCTAGAGGCTCAAGAAGTCAAGACCCAAGATCGGTTTATATGACAGCTATATCAGGTTATGGACCGATTTAAACCATACTTGGCACAGTTGTTGGATATCATAACAAAACACGTCGTGCAAAATTTCATTTCAATTGGATAAGAATTGCGCCCTCTAGAGGCTCAAGAAGTCAAGACCCAAGATCGGTTTATATGGCAGCTATATCAGGTTAAGAACCGATTTGAACCACACTTTGCACAGTTGTTGGATATCATAACAGAACACGTCGTGCAAAATTTCATTGCAATTGGATAAGAATTGCGCACTCTAGAGGCTGAAGAAGTCAAGACCCAGATCGGTTTATATGATAGCTATATCGGGTTATGGACCGATTTACACCATACTTGGCACAGTTGTTGGACATCATAACAAAATACTACGTGCAAAAATTCATTCAAATCGGATAAGAATTGCGCCCTCTAGAGGCTCAAGAAGTCAAGACCCTAGATCGCTTTATATGACAGCTATATCAGGTTATGGACCGATTTCAACCATACTTTGCACGGTTGTTGGATATCATAACAAAACACGTCGTGCAAAATTTCATTCCAATTGGATAAGAATTGCGCCCTCTAGAGGCTCAAGAAGTCAAGACCCAAGATCGGTTTATATGACAGCTATATCAGGTTATGGACCGATTTGAATCAACAAAACACGTTATTCCAATCGGATAAGAATTGCGCCCTCTAGAGGCTCAAGAAATCAACACCCTAGATCGGTTTATATTACAGCTATATCAAAACATGGACCGATATGGCCCATTTACAATACCAACCGACCTAGACTAATAAGAAGTATATGTGCAAAATTTCAAGCGGCTAGCTGTACTCCTTCGGAAGTTAGCGTGCTTTCGACAGACAGACGGACGGACATGGCTAGATCGACATAAAATGTCACGACGATCAAGAATATATATAGTTTATGGGGTCCCAGACGAATATTTCGAGTAGTTACAAACAGAATGACGAAATTAGTATACCCCCCATCCTATGGTGGAGGGTATAATAAAACATCTCATGTAAAGTTGTGCAAAGACCGGACAAAAACTGTGCGTTTTACAGTCTTAAAAGGCTATATTGACTGAAAGATATATATGATAGCTATATCTGAATCTGAACCGATATTAATACAATTTTGCAATCGTATTGGAACGTTAAATAAAACATCTCTCTTACAAAATGTTGTATAGATCGGACCAAAATTGTGGCTACTACAGCCTTAAAAGACCATATCGGATGAAAGATATATATGGCAGCTATATCTAAGTTTGATTCGATTTTGATGAAATTTTGCACACGTACTAAGACGTCACAAAAAGCACTTTGTGCTAAATTTGGTAAAGATCGGTTCAAAATTGTGGCTTTTACAGCTTTAATAGGTCAAATCGGATGAGAGATATATATGCGGGAGTTATATCCAAATCTGGTAAAGATCAGATCAAAATTGGTAAAGATCGGATCAAAATTGTGGCTTCTACAGCTTTAATAGGTCAAATCGGATGAGAGATATATATGCGGGAGTTATATCCAAATCTGGTAAAGATCAGATCAAAATTGGTAAAGATAAGATCAAAATTGTGGCTTCTACAGCCTTAAAAGACCATATCGGATGAAATATATATATGGGAGCTATATCTAAATCTGAACCGATTAATAGCGTCCGTCCTTGGACCAAAACAAACAAATGCGACCTTTACCTTGATTACAAAAATTCATAGACAGACAGACAGACGGACAGACAGACATGGCTAAATCGAATCAGGAAGTGATTCTAAGCCGATCGGTATACTTCTCGATGGGTCTAGCTCTTCTCCTTCTTGGCATTGCAAACAAATGCACAAAGTTATAATACCCCGTACCATAGTGGTGGTGTAGGGTATAAATATGTGCCCAATCAAAGGGTCTGGGCTTGGAACTTTTTTGAATTAAATTTCAAAGAGATGTCTCTACCCGTTCTCACACGGAATATATTTTACAGATTTTGTTCGATTTACTCCCACTGTGCGTTGTAGTTCGACTGTAACAAATGTGGTATGAGAAAGGTCACTCCACACCCAAGTTCATCAGTTGCCAGCACCATGTGCTGGATTGCGTTCTTCGCGTTGTCATGGACGATGAGCTCTATGAGTCTGATTTGAACAAAAAAAATTACCACCAATTGAAAGCAGCCTTAAGCAATGGTAAAACTGAGATTATGGAAACAGGGGACTGGAGAGACGATATGAAGTTTATATTCCACCTCCATCATGTATTGGGTTGCCCAAAAAGTAATTGCGGTTTTTTTTATAAGAAAGTAAATGCATTTTTAATAAAGCTTAGAATGAACTTTAATCAAATATACTTTTTTTATACATTTTTTCTAAAGTAAGCTAAAAGTAACAGCTGATAACTGACAGAAGAAAGAATGCAATTACAGAGTCACAAGCTGTGAAAAAATTTGTCAACGCCGACTGTATGAAAAATCCGCAATTACTTTTTGGGCAACCCAATATATATATTCTTGATCGTCTCGACGTTTTGAGTCGATCCAGCCATGTCCATCCGTCCGTCCGTCTGTCGCGTAAAGGCAGCCTCTTGAAATTTCGCACAGATACTTAGTATCGATTTAGGTCGCGGATGATTGCAAATGGGTCATATCACTTCAGATTTGGATATAGCTTCCACATAAACTAATCTCCCGATTTGAATTCTTGAGCTCTTACAAGCCGCAATTTTTGTTCGATTTGGCTGAAATTTTGCATGTTGTGTTCTATGAAGACTTTCAGTAACTGTTTTAAATACGGTGCAAATCGGTTTATAACCTGATATAGCTCCCATATAAACCGATCTCCCTATTTGACTTCTTGAGCCCTTGGAAGCCGCACTTTTTGTCTGATTTGGCTGAAATTTTGCATGAAGTGTTCTATTAAGGCTTCCAACAGCTGTGCTAAGTACGGTCCGATTCGGTCTATAAACTGATATAGCTCCCATATAAACCGATCTCCCAATTTGACTTCTTGAGCCCGTGGAAGCCACATTTTTGTCCGATTTGCCTGACATTTTGCACATGGTGTTCTCTTACGACTTCCAACAACTGTGCAATGTACGGTCGAAATAGGTCGTTAACCTGATATAGCTGCCATATGAACCCATTGCCCGCTTTGTCTTCTTGAGCCCCTGGAAGTTGCAATTTTTGTCCGCTTTGGCTGACATATTGCACGTGGACTTCTTTTATGACTTCCAAAAACTGTGGCAATTATGGTCCAAATCGGTCTTTAAGCTGATATAGCTCTCATGTAAACCGGTCTCTCGATTATCCTTGTTCGGTTCTTAGAAGCTTGAATTTTTGCTGGTTTGACAGTAGTTTGCTATGTAGAATAAAATTATGCCCTTCATCTAAATTTATTTTGTGTACATTTTAAGCAGAATCTATGGTTGTGGGTTCCCAAGATTCGGTCCGGTCGAACTAAGCACGCTTTTTACTTGTTTCAATTTCAATAGGCTTCGTCTCTAGGCCGAAGAACATGCCTGTACTAAAGTTGAAAATAATCGGAAGAAAATTGTGACCTGTACAGTCAGAAAGACGGACATGGCTAAATCGAATCAGAAAGTGATTCTGAGTCGGTCGGTATACTTATCAATGGGTCTAAATCTCTTAAAAAAGTCATCACCCTAAAAAAGTCGTCACCCTATTTACCAGCCTTCGGTTTGAGAAATTCTTACAAGAATAGATAAAAAAGGCAAAGCTCATAGAGAGGTATTAACTAAATAAATGTATAAGCCAATTTATATTCCAATAGATAAAAGACAATACAAATGAAAAATTAAGTAAAAGTTATTGCTGATAACATTTTTATTTATTGTACCCTATAATTTTTTTTTCTTTCTCTCATGTCTACCTTTAAAATTTATTGCCTGTATTTAAAGTATTTTTGTCCTTCAGTATTTGTTTCCTCACTGCCACAATTTAATGAACTCTTTATCATCAAACTTCCATGGGGCAGGGGGTGGATGTGAGCGAAATGATAATTCTATGCAAATCTTTTAAATTTATTTATTTACATATTATTAACACAAACAAATGACGAGCAAGGCAATAATGAATGATTTATTATGACTTGAAATAATAATTTAAGTTGTCGTTAATGTTGTTGTTTTTATTATTTTTTTATTACACTCACTCTGTTTGCTGGCAAAAATAAACACACTCAAGATGAAATTTAAATAAGAAAGGATATGCAAGAAGATGAAATTTCATAAGAAAAATAAGAGCAGAAAACCAAATCTTAACAACTTTGTTGTTACCACGCCGCCAGAGGTGGGTGGTGGTGGTGGGAGGCATCAGGGAGAAGGTGCGAAACAAATTAAAGCATATGCATGCCAACTCAACACATACTCACCTACTTTTGCCATACAAACATACTCAGAACATGTAACGTCATACAAACTCGTACATCGTTATGTATTTATGTGCATGCATTCACACTTGGTCATGTTCCTATATCCATTTAGAAATGTAGCACTTGAATGTGTGTGGGTGTGTGTGTGTGTGTGTTGAGTAAAGATGAGGTATGAAAAGTGGCAGATGAGTTGCCACTGCAGATGTTGTTTTGTTTTTATAAGAAAGGAGATATTTTTGTCCGTCTGTCGACTGTAATTCCAAGAATGTTTTGGGTATAAAACGGACTTTAGCCCATCAAATAGCTCAGATTGTAAAGAAAACAAGTAAAAAAAAGATCTAGACCAAATTGCAGAAATATGTGGAGGGGCTTAACTTAACTCTTTGTCCCAAATTTCGGCAACATCGGACAATAAATGCGCTTTTTATGGCCCCAAAACCTAAAACCGAGAGATCGGTCTATATGGCAGCTATATTCAAATCTGAACCGATCTGAGCCAAATTGACGGAGGATGTCGAAGGGCCCAACACAACTCACTGTCCCAAATTTCAGCAAAATCGGATAATAAATGTGGCTTTTATGGGCCTAAGACCCTGAATTGGAGAATCGGTCTATATGGCAGCTATATCCAAATCTGAAACGATCTGAGCCATATTGACGGAGGATGTCCAAGGGCCTAAGACAACTCACTGTCCCAAATTTCAGCAAAATCGGATAATAAATGTGGCTTTTATGGGCCTAAGACCCTAAATCGGAGGATCGGTCTATATGGCAGCTATATCCAAATCTGAGCCGATCTGAGCCAAATTGACGGAGGATGTCGAAGGGCCCAACACAACTCACTGTCCCGAATTTTAGCAAAATCGGACAATAAATGTGACTTTTATGGGAATAAGACCCTAAATCGGAGGATCGGTCTATATGGCAGCTATATCCAAATCTGAACCGATCTAGACCAAATTGACGAAGGATGTCGAAAGGCCTAAGACAACTGACTGTCCCAAATTTCAGCAAAATCGGACAATAAATGTGACTTTTATGGGACTAAGACCCTAAATCGGAGGATCAGTCTATATGGCAGCTATATCCAAATCTGAAACGATCTGAGCCATATTGACGGAAGATGTCGAAGGGCCTAAGACAACTGACTGTCCCGAATTTCAGCAATATCGGATAATAAATGTGGCTTTTATGGGCCTAAGACCCTAAATCGGAGGATCGGTCTATATGGCAGCTATATCCAAATCTGAACCGATCTGAGCCATATTGACGGAAGATGTCGAAGGGCCTAAGACAACTCACTGTCCCGAATTTCAGCAATATCGGATAATAAATGTGGCTTTTATGGGCCCAAGACCCTAAATCGGAGGATCGGTCTATATGGCAGCTATATCCAAATTTGAACCGATCTGGGCCAAATTGACGAAGGATGTCGAAAGGCCTAACACAGCTTACTGTCCCAAATTTCGGCAATATCGGATAATAAATGTGGCTTTTATGGGCCTAATACCCTAAATTGGAGGATCGGTCTATATGGCAGCTATATCCAAATCTGAACCGATCTGAGCCATGTTAACGGAGGATGTCGAAGGGCATAACACAACTCACTGTCCCAAATTTCAGCAAAATCGGATAGTAAATGTGGCCCTAGACCCTTGATCGGCGGATCGGTCTATATGGGGGCTATATCAAGATATAGTCCGATATAGCCCATCTTCGAACTTAACCTGCTTATGGACAAAAAAGAATCTGTGCAAGGTTTCAGCTCAATATCTCTATTTTGAAGACTATAGCGTGATTTCAACAGACAGACGGAGAGACGGAGGGACATGTCTAGATCGTCTTAGATTTTTACGCTGATCAAGAATATATATACTTTATAGGGTCGGAAATGGATATTTCGATGTGTTGCAAACGGAATGACAAAATGAATATACCCCCATCCGTCGGTGGTGGGTATAAAAATTTCGTATGCAAATTTCGGAAACCACATACCATATATCACGATAATATCGGTACCAAGTGTTTGGGGGTCCACTCGAACCCCCAAAACACCCCTAAATCGGACATATTTACCGACCATGGTAATATGGTACTGAAATGTAAGGTATTTGCGAGTAGAATACGAATCTGATATCCAAACGTGGGACCAAGTTTCTGTGGGTCCATCCCTTCCCCACAACACCACCAAACAGGACTTATGGGCAATATGGGGCGCAAATAAAATGTATTTGAGTGTAGAATACGAATCTGATATCCAAATGGTGGACCAAGTGTTTGGGGGGCCGTCCCTCACCAAAAACTCCCCCCAAAGAGGACAAATTTACGACCCTAGCAATATGGAGGCCACCCTAGCGCAGAGGTAAGCATGTCCGCCTACGACGCTGAACGCCTGGGTTCGAATCCTGGCGAGACCATCAGAAAAAATGTTCAGCGGTGGTTTTCCCCTCCTAATGCTGGCAACATATGTGAGGTACTCTGCCATGTAAAACTTCTTTCGAAAGAGGTGTCGCACTGCGGCACGCCGTTCGGACTCGGCTATAAAAAGGAGGCCCCTTATCATTGAGCTTAAACTTGAATCGGACTGCACTCATTGATATGTGAGAAGTTTGCCCCTGTTCCTTAGTGGAATGTTCATGGGCAAAATTTGCATTTGCAATATGGATCTCAAATCAAAGGTCTTTGGGAGAAAAGCACGAATCTGATATCAATATTCGGGAAGAAGTGTCTATGGGGCCACCCCACACATATGATACCACCCAAATAGGACGTATTTGCTGACCATTGTATTCGGAAGCTTAAATAAAAAATATTTAAATTGGAACACGAATCTGCTATATATTTTTTGGGGCCAAGTCATTCAGTGGCCTCCATGTCCCCCCAAACCAACCTTGAAATTGAACGCATTTGGCGACTATGGAAATATGGGGCTCAAATGAAAGGTATCGGGACCAACTGTTGAGGGGACGTCTCACCCCCAAAACAACCCCCAATTAGGAGTATATGCTCACCATGACAATTTGTGTTTTAAAGAGAGTGAAGCTCGATATTGATAGTTTAAAGGGCCCATACCCCAAACTGGACATATTTACTGACTTTGCAATAAGGGGTTTAAATGAATGGTATTTGAGATTAGAAAGCGAATTTGTTATCCAATTTGGAGGTCAATGCCAATATGGATTTCAAATAAATGATACTTGAGCGTATAGCACGATGTTGATATATTTTCAGAGCAAAGAGTTTGGGGAACCACCCACACCCCCAAAACACCCCCAAATCGAATATATTTACCGACCATGTCAATGTGGGGCTCAAATGAAAGGTATTACGGAGTAGAGCATGAAATTAATGATTTTATTTCATTTCACTTCATTTTATTTTAATATACCCACCACCGAAGGATGGGGGTATATTCATTTTGTCATACCGTTTGCAACACATCGAAATATCTATTTTCGACCCTATAAAGTATATATATTCTTGATCAGCGTAAAAATCTAAGACGATCTAGACATGTCCGTCCGTCTGTCCGTCTGTCTGTTGAAATCACGCTACAGTCTTTAAAAATAAAGATATTGAGCTGAAATTTTGCACAGATTCTTTTTTTGTCCATAAGCAGGTTAAGTTCGAAGATGGGCTATATCTATATCTTGATATAGCCCCCATATAGACCGATCCGTCGATTTAGGGTCTTAGGCCCATAAAAGCCACATTTATTATCCGATTTTGCTGAAATTTGGGGCAGTGAGTTGTGCTAGGCCCTTCGACATCCTTCGTCAATTTGGCTCAGATCGGTCCAGATTTGGATATTGCTGTCATATAGACCGATCCTCCGATTTAGGGTCTAAGGCCCATAAAAGCCACATTTATTATCCGATTTCGCTGAAATTTGGGACAGTGAGTTGTGTTAGGCCTTTCGACTTGCTTCGTTAATTTGGATTAGATCGCTTCACATTTGGATATAGCTGCCATATAGACCGATCCTCCGATTTAGGGTCTTAGGCCCACAAAAGCCACATTTATTATCCGATTTTGATGAAATTCTGGACAGTGAATTGTGTAAGGCCCTTCGACATCCTTCGTCAATTTGGCCTAGATCGGTCCAGATTTGGATATAGCTGTCATATAGACCGATTCTCCGATTTATGGTGTTAGGCCCATAAAAGCCACATTTATTGTCCGATTTTGCTGAAATTTGGGACAGTGAGTTGTGAAAGGCCCTTCGAAATATTTTTGCAATTTGGTCCAGATCGGATCAGATTTGGATATAGCTGCCATACAGACCGATTTCTTGATTTATGGTTTTAGGCCCATAAAATGCTCATTTATTATCCGATGTTGCCGAAATTTGGGATAGTGAGTTAAGTTAAGCCCCTTGACATACTTCTGCAATATCGCACAGATCGGCCCGGATTTGCATATAGCTGCCATATAGACCGATACCTAGGTTTTAGGTTTTGCGGCCATAAAAGACGCATTTATTGTCCGATGTCGCTGAAATTTGGGACAGTGCTTTGTGTTAGGCTCTTCGACATTTTTGTGCAACTAGGCCCTAATCGGTCCAGATTTGGATATAGCTGACATGTAGACCGATATCTCGATTTAAAGTCTTGGCCCCTTAAAAGGCGCATTTATAATCCGATTTCACTGAAATTTGACACAGTGACTTATGTTATGGGTTTCGACATCCGTGTCGTATATAGTTCAGATCGGTTTATTTTCAGATATATCGAGTATACTTATTAGTATTTGGTCCAAATCGGAACATATTTTGATATAACTGATATAGGACATAAGGTTTAAAATTTTCACCGAATTAAGGCTTAAGTTCGGCCCGGCCGAACTTAACGCCTTTTTACTTGTTTTATTTTATTTTATTTTTTTTTATTTAATTTTTTTATATTTATTTTATTTTTTTTATTTTATTTTATTTTATTTTTTTTAATTTTTTTTTTTATTTAATTTTTTTTATATTTATTTTATTTTTTTTATTTTATTTTATTTTTTTTATTTTATTTTTTTTTTATTTTATTTTATTTTATTTTTATTTTATTTTTATTTTATTTTATTTTATTTTATTTTATTTTATTTTATTTTATTTTATTTTATTTTATTTTATTTTATTTTATTTTATTTTATTTTATTTTATTTTATTTTATTTTATTTTATTTTATTTTATTTTATTTTATTTTATTTTATTTTATTTTATTTTATTTTATTTTATTTTATTTTATTTTATTTTATTTTATTTTATTTTATTTTATTTTATTTTATTTTATTTTATTTTATTTTATTTTAATTCATTTTATTTTATTTTATTTTATTTTATTTTATTTTATTTTATTTTATTTTATTTTATTTTATTTTATTTTATTTTATTTTATTTTATTTTATTTTATTTTATTTTATTTTATTTTATTTTATTTTATTTTATTTATTTTATTTTATTTTATTTTTATTTTTTTTATTTTTTTTTTATATTATTTTATTTTATTTTATTTTTTATTATTTTATATATAACGGCAAACTTGAACCTTCATAAAAATGCGGTTCCTTTCTAGTCCGTTTCTGTCGCGACATGTTCATGTATATTTTTATACCCTCCACCAAAAGATGGGGGGTATACTAATTTCGTCATTTTGTTTGTAACTACTCGAAATATTCGTCTGAGACCCCATAAAGTATATATATTCTTGATCGTCGTGACATTTTATGTCGATCTAGCCATGTCCGTCCGTCTGTCTGTCGAAAGCACGCTAACTTTCGAAGGAGTAAAGCTAGCCGCTTGAAATTTTCCACAAATACTTCTTATTAGTGTAGGTCGGTTGGTATTGTAAATGGGCCATATCGGTCCATGTTTTGATATAGCTGCCATATAAACCGATCTTGGGTCTTGACTTCTTGAGCCTGTAGCGTGCGCAATTCTTATCCGATTGGAATGAAATTTTGCATGACGTATTTTGCTATGATATCCAACAACTGTGCCAAGTATGGTTCAAATCGGTCCATAACCTGATATAGCTGCCATATAAACCGATCTTGGGTCTTGACTTCTTGAGCCTCTAGCGTGCGCAATTCTTATCCGATCAGAATGAAATTTTGCACGACGTGTTTTGTTATGATATCCAACAACTGTGCCAAGTATGGTTCAAATCGGTCCATAACCTGATATAGCTGCCATATAAACCGATCTTGGGTCTTGACTTCTTGAGCCTCTAGAGTGCGCAATTCTTATCCGATTGGAATGAAATTTTGCACGACGTGTTTTGTTATTATATCCAACAACTGTGCCAAGTATGGTTCAAATCGGTCGATAACCTGATATAGCTGTCATATAAACAGATCTGGGGATTTGATTTCTTGAGCTTCTGGAGGGCGTAATTCCTATCCGATTTGGCTGAAATTTTGCATGACGTATTTTATTTTTACTTTCAACAACTGTGTCAAATAAGGTTCAAATCGGTTCATAACCTGATATAGCTGCCATATAAACCGATCTGGGATCTTGACTTCTTGACCCCTAGAGGTCGCAATTATTATCCGATATGCCTGAAATTTTGTACGATGGATCCTCTCATGACCATCAACAAACTCGTTTATTATGGTCTGAATCGGTCTATAGCCCGATACAGATCCCATATAAATCGTTATCTCTATTTTACTTCGTGAGCCCCAATGGGCGCAATTCTTATTCGAATTGGCTGAAATTTTACACAGGTCTCCAACATATAATTTAATTGTGGTCCGAACCGGACCATAGCTTGATATCGTTTTAATAGCAGAGCAACTCTTTTCTTATATCCTTTTTTGCCTAAGAAGAGATGCCGGGAAAAGAACTCGCGCTCCATGGTGGAGGGTATATAAGATACGGCCCGGCCGAACTTAGCACGCTTTTACTTGTTTGCTCATCCGCTTGTTCAAGTGTCATTAGGTCATAGGTGTTGCTGTTAACGCACCTTTAAAGCATAGAGTTTTCGTTTAATTTTTATGGCATAGATGCAAAAATACTCAATACGTTAATTAAACAAGTAAAAGCGTGCTAAGTTCGGCCGGGCCGAATCTTATATACCCTCTACCACGGATCGCATTTGTCAAGTTCATTGAGTGAATTTTTCAATATATATGACGGTACTTGTCATGGCTGTTAGAAATCATGGATACGAATTTCGCCCTCTAGAAGCCCAACAAATCTAGACCCAAGATCGGGTTATATGACAGCTATATCAAAACATGGACCAATTGTGCCCATTTACAATCTTGACCGACCTACGTTAATGGAAAGTATATGTTCAAAATTTCAAGCGCCTAGCTTTACTCCTTCGAAAGTTAGCGTGCTTTCGACAATTAGAGAGCTTTCAAGAATATATTGGGTTGCCCAAAAAGTAATTGCGGATTTTTTATATAGTCGGCGTTGACAAATTTTTTCACAGCTTGTGACTCTGTAATTGCATTCATTCTTCTGTCAATTATTAGCTGTTACTTTTAGCTTGCTTTATATACTTTATGGGGTCTTTATGCGGTCTCTTGACCATCCTCGTTCGGTTCCTTTGGAAGCTTTTATTTTTGCTGGTTTGACAGAAGTTTGGTATGTAGAATAAAATACGCCCGTCAACTAAATTTATTTGGTGTACATTTTTAGCAGAATCCATGGTGGTGGGTTCCCAAGATTCGGCCTGGCCGAACTTAGCCCGCTTTTACTTGTTTTTCCTTATGTTCACTGTGATTGCTATAACAATCGAATGGGATATGTTGGTTCGACAGATCATCATCCAATTAAAAACTTATTGAGAGGTTGTTTGAAAATATTTAATACCCTTAGCAATTAATACCATATATATATAAAATTTGTTCAAGGCAATTGCCATTAAAGCGAATGAACATTTTAAGCTGTATTCTATTAAGGATTTGTGTGTTTGTATTACTTTGTTTTGACAATAAATTAAAATGTTGCAGATAAGTAATTAAAGGACACTGAAAGGGCACTCGCTCGTTTGTAAAAAGTGCTGGAATTAGAATCAAAACTGAAAAATAAAATTTAAGAAAGCTTTCAATTGCTAACCTTAAAATACGAACAAGTAAAAGCGTGCTAAGTTCGGCCGAGCCGAATCTTATATACCCTCCACCATGGAGCGCATTTGTCGAGTTATTTTCCCGGCATCTCTTCTTAGGCAAAAAAGGATATAAGAAAAGATTTGCTCTGCTATTAGAGCGATATCAAGATATGATCCGGTTTGGACCACAATTAAGTTATATGTTGGAGACCTGTGAAAAATGTCAGCCAATTCGATGACATTTTACACAGCCCCCCTTTGGGTGCTCAAGAAGTAAAATAGAGAGATCGATTTATATGGAAGCTGTATCGGGCTATAGACGGATTCAGACCATAATAAACACGTATGTTGATGGTCATGAGAGAATCCGTCGTACAAAATTTCAGGCAAATCGGATATTAATTGCGACCTCTAGAGGCTCAAGAAGTCAAGATCCCAGATCGGTTTATATGGCAGCTAAATCAGGTTATGAACCCACTTGTACTTTATTTAACATAGTTGTTGAAAGTAAGAGTAAAATAAGTCATGCAAAATTTCAGCCAAATCGAATAGGAATTGCGCCCTCTAGAAGCTCAAGAAGTCAAGTCCCCAGATCTGTTTATATGACAGCTATATCAGGTTATGGACCGATTTGAACCATACTTGGCACAGTTGTTGGATATCATAACAGAACACGTCGTGCAAAATTTCATTCCAATCGAGTAAAAATTGCGCACTCTAGAGGCTCAAGAAGTCAAGACCCAAGATCGGTTTATATGACAGCTATATCAGGTTATGGACCGATTTGAACCATACTTGGCACAGTTGTTGGATATCAAAACAAAACACGTTGTGCAAAAATTCATTCAAATTGGATAAGAATTGCGCCCTCTAGGGGCTCTAGAAGTCAAGACCCAAGATCGGTTTATATGACAGCTATATCAGGTCACAAACCGATTTGACCCATACTTGGCACAGTTGTTGGATATCATAACAGAACACATCGTGCAAAATTTCATTCCAATCGGATAAGAATTGCGCACTCTAGAGGCTCAAGAAGTCAAGACCCAAGATCGGTTTATATGGCAGCTATATCAGGTTGTAAACCGATTTGACCCATACTTGGCACAGTTGTTGAATATTATAACAAAACACGTAGAGAAAAATGTCATTCCAATCGGATAAGATATGCGCCTTCTAGAGGCTCAAGAAGTCAAGACCCAAGATCGGTTTATATGGCACCTATATAACGGTTATAAACCGATTTGACCCATACTCGGCACAGTTATTGGATATCATAACAAAACACGTCGTGCAAAATTTCATTCCAATCGGATAAAAATTGCGCATTCTAGAGGCTCAAGAAGTCAAGACCCAAGAGTTTATATGGCAGCTGTATCAAAACGTGGACCGATATGGCCCATTTACAATACCAATCGACCTACATTAATAAGAAGTATTTGTGCAAAATTTCAAGCGACTAGCTTTACTTCTTCGGAAGTTAGCGTGCTTTCGGCAGACAGACGGACGGACAGACAGACGGACGGTCAGACGGACATGGCTAGATCGACATAATATGTCGCGACGATCAAGAATATATATACTTTATGGGGTCTCCGACGAATATTTCGAGTAGTTACAAACAGAATGATGAAATTAGTATACCCCCCATCCTATGGTGGAGGGTATAAAAAAAAGATACGAAATTGCAAAAATATTTTAAACCAAAATTGTGAGAAATTGAGGGATATAAAGGAGACCTTAAGTTTTTACTTTTTGTGGGAAAAAGTACAAAAATGGTACTTAATCAGAAGATCCTGAAAATTTTGGTTTTTCAAATTCTGCTCCATTTGGCACCATATAATATACTTTTTAAACCCTACACCACTACCGTGGTACAGGGTATTATAACTTAGTGAATTAGTTGGTAATACCCAAAAGGAAGAAATTGAGACCCATTGATAAGTATATCGATCGACTCAGATCGGTATATAAAGCTAAATCAGATGCGATTTAGCTTTGTCCGTCTGTCTGTCCATGTTAATTTGTGTACAAACTACAGGTCGTAATTTTCATTCGATCGTCTTCAAATTTGGTATGGGCATGTTTCTCGGCCTAGAGACGAAGTCTATTTAAATTGCAAACAAGTAAAAAGGCGTTAAGTTCGGCCGGGCCGAACTTTGGATACCCACCACCTCGGGTATATATTAAAACCATCTTTCATCAAAATTCGGTGACAATTTCACACTTTATGTCCCATAGTAGTTGTATCGAAATATGTTCCGACTAATAAGTACAGTAGCTATATCTAAAAATAAACCGATCTGAACCATATACGACATTGATGTCGAAAAGCCTAACGTAAGTCACTGTGTCAAATTTGAGTGAAATCGGATTATAAATGCGTTTTTTTTGGGGCCAAGACTTTAAATCGAGATATCAGTCTACTTGGCAGCTATATCTGATCCGATTAAAGCCAAGTTGCAGAGAAATGTCGAAGAGCCTAACACAAAGCACTGTCTCAAATTTCAGCGACATTGGACATTAAATGCGCCTTTTATGGGCCCAAAACCTTATATCGAGAAATCGGTCTATATGGCAGCTATATCCAAATTTGAACCGATTAGGGCCAAATTAAAGAAAGGATATCGAAGGCCCGAACTCAACTCACAGTCCCAAATTTCAGCAAAATCGGATAATAAATGTGGCTTTTATGGGCCTAAGACCCTGAATCGGCGGATCGGTCTATATGGCAGCTATATCCAAATCTGGACCGATCAAGGCCAAATTGACGAACGATGTCGAGGGGCTCAACGCAACTCACTGTGCCAAATTTCAGCAAACTCGGATAATAAATGTGGCTTTTATGGGCTGAAGACCCTAAATCGGAGGATCGGTCTATATGACAGCTATATCCAAATCTATACCGATCTGAGCCAAATTAACGAAGGTTATCCAAGGGCCTAACATAACTCACTATCCCAAATTTCAGCAAAATCGGATAATAAATGTTGCTTTGATGGGCCTAAGACCCTAAATCGGAGGATCGATGTATATGGCAGCTATATCCAAATCTGGACCGATCTGAGCCATATTGACGGAAGACGTCGAAGGGTCTAAGGCAACTCACTGTCTTAAATTTCAGCAAAATCGGATAATAAATGTGGCTTTTATGGGCCTAAGACCATAAATCGGTAGATCGGTCTATATGGCAGCTATATCCAAATCTAGACCGATCTGAGCCAAATTAACGAAGGTTATCCAAGGGCCTAACGCAACTCACTGTCCCAAATTTCAGCAAAATCGGATAATAAATGTTGCTTTTATGGGCCTAAGATCCTAAATCGGAGGATCGATGTATATGGCAGCTATATCCAAATCTGGACCGATCTGAGCCGAATTGACAAAGAATTTTGAAGGGCCTAAGACAACTTACTGTTCCAAATTTCGGCAATATCGGATAATAAATGTGGCTTTTATGAGCCTAAGACCCTAAATCGGTAGATCGGTCTATATGGGGGCTATATCAAGATATAGTCCGATATAGCCCATCTTCGAACTTAACCTGCTTATGGACAAAAAAAAGAATCTATGGAAAATTTCAGCTTAATATCTCTATTTTCAAAGACTGTAGCGTGATTTCAACAGACAGACGGACAGACGGACGGACATGTCTAGATCGTCTTAGATTTTTACGCTGATCAAGATCATATATACTTTATAGGGTCGAAAATGGATATTTCGATGTGTTGCAAACGGAATGACAAAATGAATATACCCCCATCCTTCGGTGGTGGGTATAAAAATCGGTTCAGATTTGGATATAGCTCCCATATATATGTTCGTCCGAGTTGCAGTAATACTGCAATAAAATGGTAATTTGTTAACCGATTTTCTGAAAATTTGTCAGGATTTTTTAATTTCTCTCCATATTACTGGTTAATTTTATAGAAATCAGTTCAGATATAGATATAGCTCTCATGTGTATATATAAAGGGTGATTTTTTTGAGGTTAGGATTTTCATGCATTAGTATTTGACAGATCACGTGGGATTTCAGACATGGTGTCAAAGAGAAAGATGCTCAGTATGCTTTGACATTTCATCATGAATAGACTTACTAACCAAAATCAGTGTTCGGTTCGAAATGTGTTCAAATTTTGACAAATTTTGTTCAACGATGAGGCTCATTTCTGGTTGAATGGCTACGTAAATAAGCTAAATTGCCGCATTTGGAGTGAAGAGCAACCAGAAGCCGTTCAAGAACTGCCCATGCATCCCGAAAAATGCACTGTTTGGTGTGGTTTGTACGCTGGTGGAATCATTGGACCGTATTTTTTCAAAGATGCTGTTGGACGCAACGTTACGGTGAATGAACACATTTCGAACCGAACACTGATTTTGGTAATAAAATTCAATGATTTGCAAGCGTTGCTCGTTAGTAAGTCTATTCATGATGAAATGTCAAAGCATACTGAGCATCTTTCTCTTTGACACCATGTCTGAAATCCCACGTGATCTGTCAAATACTAATGCATGAAAATCCTAACCTCAAAAAAATCACCCTTTATATCGCCCGAGAGCCACTGCAAGCTTATTGTATGACCAATCTTGCCAAAACTTTTGCACAACGCTTTCCTCGATGACTATCTCCCTATCTGAGAAGTTTGCTCGAAATCGATTCAGAATTAGATATAGCTCCCATATGTATGTTCGTCAGATTTTAGGTATTTTGCAATAATGTTGCCGAGGTCCATCAAAATTGGTTCAGAATTGGATATAGCTCCCACATTGTACTTATAGGGTAGGTATAGGGTACTATACAGTGGGCACCGCCCGTTTTTAGCCCATCCTTACAGGTTAATACAGTAATTTTTGAGTAATTTTTGGTCTAATCATAATGAAATGGCCTACCTCTGTGAAAATTTCCCACATTGCCACGTTTTAAAATTCTTTTTGTTACACTGAAAAATTTTACTATGAATTTAATTGATTTTAAATTTTTCCTCATTACCATTTTTATACCCACCACCATAGGATGGGGGTATACTAATCTAGTCACTCCGTTTGTAACACCTTGAAATATTGATCTGCTCATCCATAAAGTGTATATGTTCTCGATCCTCTCGACATTCTGATTCGATCTAGCCATGTCCGTCCGTCTGTCGAAATCATGATAGTGGTCGAACGCATAAAGCTAGCCACTTGAAATTTTGCACAGATACTAAATATTGATGTAGGTCCGTAGGGATTGCAAATTGGCCATATCGGTTCATATTTGGATATAGTTTCCATATAAACCGATCTCCCGATTTGACTTTTTGAGCCCTTGGAAGCCACAATTGTCATCTGATTTGGCTAAAATTTTACACTTAGTGTTCTGTTATTACTTCTAACAACTGTGCCGAGCACGGTCCTTATCGATCAATAACCGGATATAGCTCCCATATAAACCAATCTCCCGGTTTGACTTCTTGAGTCCTTACAATTTCAGTTCGATTTGGCATGCGGTGTTCTGTTACGACTTCCAACAACTGTGCCAAATACGGTTCAAATCGTTCTATAACCTGCCATAGCTTCCATGTAAACCAGTATCTAAATCATCCTTGTTCCTCGTTCCTAGAAACTTTAATTTTTGGTGGTTTGACAGATGTTTGGTATGTAGAATGAAACTATGCCCTTCAACTTAATTTATTTTGTGAAAATATTTAGCAGAATCCATGGTGGTGGGTTCTCATGATTCCGCCCGGCCGAACTTGGCACGCTTTTACTTGTTTAGTTTAAAACCTATTTTCTCTTATTTACAGAAATTGAACTGGACTAAATTTCGATATATGCCCTACAAAACCGGTGTGAGTACATTTTATTATGAAAATTTAGATTTAAGTAGAAATTAAAAAAAAAAAAAAACGACCCACCCCCAAACCCACACAAAACAGATATGCTTACCAACTGGGACCAGATGGGTATCAAAT